>NW_007249133.1:522000-534384 GCF_000164805.1 Carlito syrichta
TCGGGGCCTCGGTGATGCTCAACGTCCACCTGCAGGTGCGCGTCGAGGGAGCGCCCGGGTCAGCGGTGGCGGCCGAAGGTCGCTCTTCCTCCCTTTTTCCCTCCCACCTACCCACGACCAGGACGCCGGCATGAAAGACAGCGGGGTCACTGGGGACGGCCCGGACCCTGGACGCCAGACCTCCTTGGCGAGGGGACCGCCGTCCCGGATCGCGCAGAAACTCGCTCAACAGGCGCTTTCCGTCGAGCTGGAGAAAACTACTTGGGTCTGGCCAACCTGTTGCCTCCCCATTAAGGAAGAAATTTCGCTGCAGCCACTTGACTTATCAGACTCTGAGCAGACAGGCTTTGGCTTCTGTCGGTGGTAACCTGCCCTTTCTCTGGCCGGGTGGAGTCAAATCCCTGCCCCGGAGCACCACTGGCCCTGGAGCTGCCCGGACAGCAGCCGAGTGAAGGGCCTGACCAGGACGAGGAGAAGGGCCTTCCGGGTTTAGCCCTTCTTCCCTGGGATCACAGGGGATGAAGACCCACCCGTACAGGCTTGGACTGGTCTTGGGGGCCTCGAGCATGCTGCTGACTATCGAACCAAAATGGCCAGGGGAGGGCCAGAGGGGAGCCAGGAGAGACCCTGGGCCTCACCCCCCATTGCCTTTCCCACGTCTCCTGCAGCATTGGTCGCCTGGTGCCCACGTTCTCAGTTTCCGTAATGGAAAAGTGCAGCAGTCTGGCCAGCCCCAGGGACAGAGTGGCCCATCCTCCTACCGTGAGTCCTCCTCAGCTGCCCCCTGGAGCCGCGTCCCGAATGAAAAGCTCTGCCCGCCTCACCCTGGATGAGGCTGGACGGTGTCTGCCACGTGGCCCCTGGGGCCTCCGCAGCAGGACCTGATGGCATGCTTCCCTGTGCCAAATCTCCTGGGAACCCTTGATCTGGCTGGCCCCTCTCATCTGCCCCATCCCTGTGCACCCTGGGCTACTTCTGGGAGGCTGTCAGCCTGCTGGCCCATCCACAGGTCTCTAGGGGCAGCCTCTGCGGAACAAGAGCCACACACGGCTGCAGAAGAGAGGGGCCTCCTTGGGTCTGATACACAGACACGGTCGTTTTAAACCCTGGTGTCACCCTCTGGGTGACTGGATTCCCCTACTCCAGCCTCTTCCTGGGCCAGCCAGCAAGGGAGGAGGAAGGCTCTCCCCTGAGAATGTGTGTTTGCTCAAGGGTATACGTGTGTGAGTGCATGTGTGCATGTTTGTGCACAAATGTATTCATGTGTGAGAGCCTGTGTGAGTATGGTGGGTACCCAAGCCCTCCTGGTGCAAGGGTCTCTGCCTGGGGCCCAGGAAACCACTTTCCTACGGGAAGAAATGTGTGTCGGAACCCTCTGGGGCCTCTGCCCTCAGAGTGCCCCCACTGCAGGGACCTCCACCCTATGTAGAGCATCACAGAAGTGCGCGTCCCCAGTGGCTTCTGCTGTGGCTGTGTTGGCCCAAAGGGACTGGCCGGGGAAAGGGCAGGGCCGAGCCCTCAGCAACATGTTCCTGCCCCTGCTCTGTCACCTTTCCTGCCTGGAGTATGTAGCTCACTGCGCTGCTGCTTTCCCACCTCTCTCCCTCCTCATCTCCCCCACAGGGCCCTTGCTGGGTGACTGGGTCTCCATGCACTTTATTTATTTGCAGTCTGTTTTCCAGGCTGCAGAGCTACAGATTCAGATGCCGACCGGAATGACTTTGACTTTTCTGTGTGTGATTAACTCTCCACTGGTCAGCATAGGCTGGTCAGAGAAATGTTCTTGTTTCTGGTGTTGTCACATCTTGTTTCTCTAAGATTTAAAAAAAAAGTTCTTGATTTCAAAAAAAGAAAAAAAAATCAACCTTGGACAAGTATAAAGTTCAGGTCACCAGTGTCTCTTGATTAGTCTTGAAGGGAGGGTGCTTTAGATGAAAGAAGCAAACCGAGTACCATGGGTTCCACAGGGCTGACTTCAGGACTTGAGCATCATGGGATTTTGGTAACTTCCAGAGGTCCTGAACCAGTCACCGGCGGATACAGAGGGACGACTGTCTGTGAAGTTTAGAAGTATCATGTCAAAGTTGACAGATTTATCAGTTAGTTATCCAGTACAGTTATTCCTCTGAGGCGTGTGCTGGCCTGCCAGGGAGAATTTCAGATCCTCCCCCAGACCCTGCTGATAAAGAATTAGAAAAATAATCTGCCATGCCAACTTGGGTACATATGTTGACAATGAGAGACTATATGTTTTAGAGGTGATGTAATAGGACTTTTTCCAGGGTGGTATTCCTTGGGTATCCTGACATTTGAGGACTAGTATTAATTTGTTTGGAACAAAAGCATGCTGGTAATAACACTGAAATATTAATTTGGTATATGTTTTCCTGTTGTTCTGAAAAAGACATCTGAGGTCCAGTTCACTGATTGGGTAGCACAGAGTGTCAAACCTCAGTTGGGCTTCTCAAGAAGGGATTTTATATCTCTCCAACCCTCTCACATAAAATTAGCAATTCCCAGCCTTTCATCATGACCTTAGACTATTTTATTTTCCATCATGGCATCACTAACACTAGGTATAGTATGTGTTTATCTACTTGTATGCTTTTTCATATTTTCTGGCTTTCAGGTATCCGTGTTGGGTTCCAGCTGTGGTTCAAAAGAAAGTATTTGTTATTTATTTTATGATTTTTAAATTTTTTTTATTTTTCAAAGTCATTCTAATAACTTAACTCAGGACAAGGTTAGATGAAAACAAAATAAGACAAAGTATAATGGCATCCACTAGAGTATACGCTCCAGGAGGGCAAAGAGCTGTCTGTTACATGATTTTGCCCACTTGTAGGCTGATATAAGTATTCTGAGCACATTTTATTGTAGGCAATAAAATAAAAAAAAATTTTAAATCATAAAATAAATAACAAATACTTTCTTTTGAACCACAGCTGGAACCCAACACGGATACCTGAAAGCCAGAAAATGTAGCCAATATTAAATGTAGGCTAGGCTGAGCTATGTTTGGTAGGTTGGGGGTATTCCACTCATTCTGACTTATGATGTGTCCAACTTACAATGACGTTGCATCCCAGCAAGCATTAGCATCCTTGTTTTTATAAGTGAACTTTTTTACAATGATGAGAACCTTATTATGATACTATTATCAATTGACCTTGTGTTTGGTTTATAACAACTTCTTTTACATAAAAGTAGAAGAATATCCTAAACATTTTACCTAGTCGTAGACCGACAACTACTCATTACTTTATCTGCTTAGAAGCTTGGCATCAGCCGGGCTCGGTGGCTTAGCCTGTAATCCCGCACCTTGAGAGGCTGAGGTGAGTGGACTGCCTGAGCCCGTGGGTTCGAGACCCACGTGGGCAACTTGGCGAGACCTCATCTCTACAATAAATCAAAAAAAAAAAAATCAGCTGGGCATGGTAGCGTGGGCCTGTAATTCCGGCTACTCGGAAGGCTGAGGCGGAAGGATCGCCGGAGCCCAGCAGGTCGAGGCTGCAGTGGCCAGGAGTGACCACTGCACTCCAGTCTGGGTGACAGAGTGAGACTCCAACTCAAAAAAAAAAAAAAAAAAAGAATCTTGTCATTTAATTGATAATCATTACATCAAAACTTTAGAACACATTTACGACTTTTCTTTTTCTTTTTAAAAATTAATCTCAAGGAAGGTCAGAGGTAGATTCCACATTGAACTTTAAGCAAATCTGAGCGTTAATATCAAAGACTGCAGTGAGTTGTAATAAGGATTGGGATTGTAAAAAGGAAATCACAAAGAACGAGACATCTGATTTTAGCTGGTGTTGATGGCCTGATGGCCTCTATATTTTCTTGAACCTTTCTCCTAAAAAATATGCCTTCTTGAATCTTATTTGTATGCTTTTTCATATTTCCTGGCTTTCTGCATTTTAGTAGTATTTATTGAATGGGTTGTAGTGTTTTGTGCTCTGTTTTGTTGATAGCATTGAGTAAAAGGAGGCTGGGCATAGTGGCTCATGTCTGTAATCCCTGCACTTTGGGAGGTCGAAGTAGGAGGATGGCTTGAGTCCAGTAGTTCCAGATCAGCCTGGGAACATAGTGAGACTTCGTCTCCACAAAAAATAAAAAAAATTAGCCATGAGTGGTGGCATGTGCCTGTAGTTCCCAGCTACTCAGGAGACTGAGGCAGAAAGATCCCCGATCGCAGGAGGTCAAGTCCGCAATGAGCTGTGATCCTGCCACTGCACTCCAGCCTGAGCAGATGAGTGGGACCCCGATTTTGAGAGAGAGAGAGAGAGGAAGAGAAAGAGAGAGAGGAAAGGAGGAAGGGAGAGAGGGAAGGAGGAAAGGTGGGAGGGAGGCAGGGAGAAAGGGAGGAAGGGGAAAAGGAAAAAAGGAGAAGCTTGCATATGTCTGTACAATATCTCCCTGCTGATGACTGTACTGCTGCAGAGCTGTCAGGAGAGTCTATCTTTTAGACCCAGCATTTTAAGTGTCTTGTGTCTTGTCAACGATGTCCATGTCAGACTCCAGTTACCGTTTAAGAGAAACTTCCATTTATCAATAAAGGACAAATTTAGATTTAAAAGACAGGGGGAAAATAGTAGCAAAGGCCTCTCCTCCCCTTAGAAATAGTATTTCTTCAGTATTCTCCAGTTTGCTGATCTCTCCAACATTAGGGCTTCCTTCAGTCATTCCTCTTGGACTCATTACAGTCAATAAAAGAAAGTGGAATTTTCTGGGGGTGGTAGATTCTTTTATCTCTAGTGCACTACCCGGGGCCCTCCACTTAGCTCTGATCTTATGGTTCATATCTTGTCATTTTCATTTTCACTGGGTTGAAGAGTACTGAGAATCAAACATTGGTTCACTAGCTGCTTCCTTCCTGATACAGCTCTGATTTCTAGATTGTCTGGGGCTCTTTTGAAATTCTTACAGGGTTGCTCTCTTGGGCTTCCTCTGGTTTACCCTCCACACAGTCTGTATTGGAGGAGTTACAAAGCAGTCTGTCTGTCTCTCTGTCTCTCTGTCTCTCTCTCTCTCTCTCTCCAATTAGTAAAATACACAGTCTTTGTATTTTTGGACTACTCAAATCTGTATTTTATTTCTATGTGTTTATTAATTCTGGTCCCTGCCCCCAAAATGAGGGCACATACACAAACCCTTGGCCTTGAAAGTTTTATGGCCCTGGAGAAACAAAGATTAATCATAATTATGTTATCTTCCTGAAAATCTCAAACCCTGCTTCCCTTTGTAAGTGCACAGATGATTCCTGAACCAACAGGAAACAAAGTTGAGAAATGTCTGAGCACTGCTTTTCTTTGTCATTGTCCAGGAATCGGATTATGGCTTTCCAAGACCGGCCATTCATTCTCATATCAGGTTGTTAAAGTAACAACGTCCTTCTCGGATTCTAATCTCATTTGGTTTTTGGCAAATACGATTTCACCACCTAAATTTCCTGCATGTGATTACTCACTCCTTCCCTAGCGCTCCTTCCACCCTTCAATTGACTTTGTGTCACATTTGACACCCTGCACCAAGTCACTATGTCGTGTGAGCCTGTCTCCCACAGTAGACTCTAATCTTCTGCAGGTCGGGGATTAGGTGTTGATCATGACTGTATGTCCTACACATCACCAATAGCATGCACATAGTTGTTGTATAACAAATGCATGTAAAATGAATAGCAGTCATGCGAAAGCCAACACTAGCTTTTCCATTAATGTAAGAGCAAGAACTTTGTACATTATATGACATGATAGTCATGCTACTATCATGTAGGAAAGAGTTTTGAACTACTGTGTGTGTGTGTGTGTGTGTGTGTGTGTGTGTGTGTGTGTGTTATAGAGACAGAGCCTGAAACAGCCGCTAAAGAGAACAAACTGGGATGAATATATAGCCTATTATTAGCAAATAGCATCTTGGTACCCCACTCCTGGTTCAATCTCAGTTTATTTTTTCTTTGTCTCATTTCTCTCGTTTGTTTTTTGTTTGTTTTTATGTTGAGTGTACATCTTTAAAGGCAACTTAAAACCTTTTTAGGAACATTAGTTAAACTTATTTTTTTCTAGAAATAATTAAGAAGCATAAGGAAGATCTAGCACCTGAAGAGGAAAGGATAGGGAACAAATCATGAGGATGCTATTTATTGCTGCCCAGATATTTGAAGTGACATGGGAGGAACCTGTCTTAGTCCATTTGGGCTGCTAAAACAACACACCATAGACTGATCACCTTATAAACATCAGGAATTTATTCTTACAGTTCTAGAGGCTGGGAAGTCCAAGACCAAGACAACAATGGATTAGGGTCTGGAGAACACCCCCTTCTTGGTTACAGACAGCTGTCTTCTTGCTATTATGTCATATGGCAGGCAGGGTGAGGGTCTCCCTGGGGCTTCTTTTATAAGGGCACCAATCCCATTCATGATCTAATCACCTCCTCAAAGCCCTGCCTCCTAATATCATCATCCGGGGGATTAGGGCTTCATGTGAATTTGGGGATGGGTACAAACATTCAGACTATAGCAGAGCCTTTAACAGAGCTGTTTCATCTTCAAATAAAAGGTCTGCAGAATTCCAAGTACAGTAACAAAGCTATGAAAATAACAGCTTAGTCTTAGCAGACAAGGCCCCTGAGATTGTATGTGATTTCCTAGCCTTCGAAACAACAGCCATAGAGAATACATCTCAGACTAAGAAAGTGATCTACACCCCAACATGAAGGATTAATCACCACCTTACCTTTCTGTGATTTTTAAATCTAGGATTTACTGTAGACAATTTTGGATTACCTTTCCCCTGAGATAGGGTCTCACTATGTTGCCCAGGCTGGCTTCAAACTTCTGGCCTCGGCCAGGCTCGGTGGCTTAGCCTGTAATCCCAGCACTTTGGGAAGTTGAAGCGAGTTGATTGCCTGAGCCCGCAGGTTCGAGACCAGCCTGGGAACTTGGTGAGACCTCATCTCTACAATAAATCAAAAATTAGCTGGGTATAAAAGTGCATGCCTGTAGTTCTGGCTACCGGCTACTTGGAAGACTGAGGCGGAAGGATAGCCAGAGCCCAGCAGGTTGACACTGGGGTGGCCATGAGTGTGCTACTGCACTCCAGCCTGGGCGACAGAGTAAGACTCCAACACACACACACACACACACACACACACACACACACACACACAAAAAGTAAAAGAAAAAACTTCTGGCCTCAAGTGATCCTCCCACCTCAGCCTCCCAAAGCTTCAGGATTACAGGTTTGAGGCACCACACCCAACTTAAACACACATTTTCAAAAGATGATATGTTTTTCTTGCTTTCAAATGACTGAGCATTTACCCAGAGCTTTCACATGTAAGTCACTGCTGTGGGTGCTCTGAAGGAAATGTTTGCTCTTCTGAGGAATGGCATTAAACTCTGGGTTAGGTGTGATAATGAGTTCTGATAAGTTTGCTGTTGCAAGAGAATTCATGATATTAACCGACTATTTGAGTATCATATGCAGTGGAGCATGAATGCAGTTAAGTGCCACATACAATTTCTGTACATGAGTAGACATGATAGTGTTTCAGCAAAGTAACTAAACCAGTTCACATGCTAAATTTATGACAGTAATCGCCATTCTGTATTGAGTCCTTAGCCCATGCCAGGCACTGTGCTAAGTACTTTGAGGACCTCATTTGTGCCTCATGACAAATTTACGGGGATGAAAACAGATTTTATTCATATTTTATAAACAAGGCTACTGAGACTCAGAGAAGTAATTTCACTCGCCCACAGTGCCGGGGCTGCCTGATTCAGAGTCCGCATCCATAAGCCCTTCATTTTTTCACTTTTTGTTTTATGAAGTCATCATGTTTCTCCTGTCTTCGAGGCAGATATCCAGACAGCAGTGGGTTTTGGTGTATCTCTCTGCATAATCCAACCCGGTTAGGGTGGTCTCTGTTCTTGGTTATGGTAGGCAGTGGGATCGTGACTTAGAGATGATTTCTCTGGACCCCACTTCACACACTTGGGTAATGGAACTTCTGCCAAGTGAGTCAGAAAGAGCAGCCCTGACACTTGGGACAATTTTATCATTTGAAAGTACGTGGGTTGGGCATGGTGGCTCACACCTGTACTCCTAGCACTTTGGGAGGTTGAGACAGGAAGATCACTTGAACCCAAGAGTTCAAGACCAGCCTGGGCAACATAGTGAGACCCTATCTCTACAAAAAAAAAAAAAATTAGCTTGGCATGGTGGCGCATGCCTGTAGTGCCAGCTACTCTGGAGGCTGAAGCAGAAGGATCACCTGAGCCCAGAAATTTGAGACTGCAGTGAGCCATGAGCGTGCAACTGCACTCCAAGCTGGGTGACAGAGTGAGACCTCTGACATTTAAAAACAAAAAATGTACATGATGTACTTCCCCGTTGGCATGCATATCACACTCTTGAATTTTCAATGTGTTTAAAAAATTATTTCCATTTTGAAGCACATATGATCTATTTGAAGAAGGAGAGAAAAACAAGTAAAGCATAAAACAAATTAGTGGACCGTCACTGAGAGACGTTTTTGAAAACATTACCTGGCTCAGCTCTACAATTAAGAAGTTTGACTGCAATTAAGAAGTTGAGAACATCAGTCAAAAATGTTTACTGAATATCAGATCATGATTTTTTTTTTAATGAGAAGAACTCTAGAAAGTTCATAAGGAAACCGCCTTAAATGTTGTAAAGCAGAGTTTAACTCCTTGGGGTTTTCTTACACATCTGTGAGTATGCTCAGAAATTAACATTACCCTGTTGTTCCCATTTCATTTCACTGCCCTGAAATCCTGTTGTTGAAACTGCAGGACTTAAAAATAACAGGAACATCCTGTTGACAAAAATAAATTCCTTATGATAAAATATTGTTCCACTGAAGCCAACTTTTTTTTTTTTTTGGAGGAGGGAAAGGGCCCTCCGTGAGAGAGGGGTTTAGAGTTCCAGTTTGCAGTCACGGCTCTATCCTCATATCTTTGCTATCTCTCTGAAAGAATTGCATGATTTTGCATGAATTTTTGTATTTTGTAAAAAGGTTAATATGTAGCATCACCAAAAACTGTTTGTTTTGTAGAAGAAAGAAATATGTCTATGTCTATTACTAAGAAGCATTATACTTAGAGATGTGCACACTTAGTGTCATATCCACTAAGCATTTATTCAGTAGTCCCCTGACAGGCTGGGTGCAGTGGCTCATGCCTGTGTTCCCAGTACTTTGGGAGGCTGAGGCAGGAGGATCACTTGAGGCCAGAAGTTCTTGACTAGCTTGAGTGAGATGTCGTCTCTGCAAAAATAAAATAAAATTTAAAAACTAAAATAAAATTTTAAAAATAAAATAAAATAGTTCCCTCACTCCTATAAGTGTATATGCAAAGTAAAATAAAACAGTTGGGACACTGGTTAAGAAGGAATTTCTCAAAAGTTCAGACAGCCAGGTGCTGGGCCAGCATCAGAAGTCCTTGTGTCTTGGTCCTCCCTGCCCCGCAGAATGCTAGAGGGAGGATGAAATAACCTCTGCCATCCCTTCTAGTTCAAAGATTCCGTGGAGGAATATTTGTCTTGATGAAAGAAGGAAGTAGGTTAGGTGTGGTGACTCACACCTGTAATCCCAGTACTTTGGGAGGCTGAGGCAGGAGGATTGTTAGAGCCCAGGAGGTCAAAACTAGGCTGGGCAACATACTGAGACCTCATCTCTACAAAAAAATTAGTCAGGCATGGTAGTGTGTGCTTGCTACTTGGAGGTTACTGAGGAGGCAGAGGAGAGAGGATTGTCTGAGCCCAGGAGGTCAAGGTTACGGTGAGCCATGATCATGCCACTGCACTCCAGCCTGGGTGACAGAATGAGTGAGACCCTAACTCAAAAAAAAAAAATAATAAGAAGTGCTATTATCTTTCCAGTGGGCAGTACAGATGATAGGATGCTTCATGGTGTGTTCTCGCCATGGACATTGGGCTTTCCAGTGGTCACCCCATGAGAATGCAGGCTCTGAAAGCCTAAAATCGCTCCCTCTTCTAGAAAACCATTAGGTAACCAACCTTTTCCAGCAAGGCAGCCTTGTCCTCTTTCTGGAGGCTTTGTGGGCGGTAGAAGCTAGGGGGTTAGGAGACTGCAGGAGAGAAGCCGTAAGTTTAAATCCCCACAAAATCTCCTGAGTCAACAGCCCAGTCTTCTACTACTGACACACTGGCCAGACTCACTTGTCGGCCATGGGTTGTGTGAGCGTGCTGGACTCCCTTGACAGCACCTGCCTCTTTTGGCATGGCCCATAGTTACCCTGACTTTTCAAATTGGAACCGAGTTTCAACACTGGCTTTGTAGAAACACACATGAGTCATGGGGGGAAGCGGCGAAGGGAAAGTTTTCTTTCTTCCCCCACACAAAGGGGTTGTGGACCCAGGCAGGTCGTCACCACTGCCTGGCTGAGTCATACTAGCACCTGCCGATCGGTAAGGAGTTCAAATGCAAAAAGCTGGTTGCACACACCCCTTCCACAAAATCTTCCCCAGCTACCCAGTTAGAAGATGGTTTTCTTTTTGTTTGGGGTTTTGTTTTGGTTTGGTTTTTTTAATTTTTGAGTCATAATCTCACTCTGTCACCCAGGCTGGGGAGCAGTGACATGATCACAGCTACCGTAGCCTCGGCCTCCTAGGCTCAGGTGATTCTTCCATCTCAACCTCCCAAGTAGTTTGCACCACCACGCCCGGCTAATTTTTGTTATTCTTTTGTAGGGTTGAGGTCTCAGTATGTTGCCTAGGCTTCTCTCGAACTCCCGGACTCAAGCAATCCTCCTGTCTCGGCCTCCCACAGATTGTCTTCTTTCACTGAACTCACACTGCACTGCACAGCAGTTTTTCCTGACACGTAAAGAAATGTGATGAATGTTCACACTTCCCTCTCTATGATTTGGTATCTTTTTCTTTGAATACAGTTTAGGTCTTGTGTTCTGTATACCTAAGAGGACTTGGACTTAGAGATAGATGGTAACCGTAGTTAGCATTCTTCAAATATTTCCAGCATGCCAGCCTCAGACCCAAGATCTCTGCATCTGTTGACTCACTTGGGCTTCACTGCACTTCCAAGAAGTAGAAGCATTTGTGTTCCCCATTTTGTTTTTTGGGAAAAGCGAATATGAAAAAGCTAAACACTGACCCAAGTCACAAAGTCAATAAAAGGTCCCTGGGATTGTTCCAGATAGTCTGACACGCTCCCACCCACCACAGCCTCGACCTGCTGGGCTCAGGTGATCCTTCCACCTCAGCCTTCCAAGTAACTGCAACTACAGGCATGTGTCACCACACCTGGCTAATTTTTTTATTTATTGTAGAGATGAGGTCTCACCAAGTTGCCCAGGCTGGTCTCAAACCCGTAGGCTCAGGCAATCCTCTCACCTTGGCCTCTCAAAGTGTTGGGATTATAGGTGTGAGCCACCACACCAGGCCATAGCCTTCATTCTTAACAGTGTTTTCTTTTTTCTTTGGAAGTACAATTATTCTAATTAGTAAAAGGTTTCCCCTGACTTTGTCCTTCGCCCATTATATGCTCAACAGCAAGATCATTTTTTTTTTTTGAGAAACGTCTTTCCATAAATCATAAAAAAGATCACTGATGACTATCTGGTATCTAGTTTAGGGCAGTCCAACTTGGGACTTTTTGAATGTTGCTTCTACATCTGCATGATCCAATTCTTGCTCTAAAGAAAATGAAACGTGTCATTTCCCCCAACACTAGTAATTCCCCGGAGAATGAAGAGGAGTTTGGCTCGCTCTCCTTCATTTCAGGTTTGCCTTTCCTTTTCTGAGACAAATCCGTGACTTCAGTCTCATGCTGTCTCTGGGTCATTTGGCCCCAATTTCTTAACCTTTTTCACATGTATTAGATCTCCCTGGCATGTTGGCCTTTTCCATTTCTGAAGTTTCCAGCTTTAACTGCAACATCGCAGGGCATATAAAAATAATAAATAAATACTGATTCATAGTAGCATCCTAGACCAACTCTAGCAGTCAACTAACATGAGCATTTAAGAGTGTTTAGATTTCTTAGAACTCATTTTTGATGTGCGTGCTAAACCGCTACACAGAAATGTGTTTGTTCAGTAAAAACTTTAGAATGTCAGGATTGAATGGGCTCAGTCATGGACTTCAGACACAACTACAACTTCAGATAAAGACTTTAACATGAGGACCTAGAACCTCATCTACTCACACTATTACTGTTTTCTTTTTTCCAAAAATCCTGAGGGCAGTGTTTTCTTTTTTTTCTTTTTTTTTATTATCAATATTTTTTATTATGGTTTTGTGGGGTACAGTTAAGGGTTAAGTGTACAATTACGTTTCATTCAGGCACTCTGTTGATAAGAGGTGTTTCCCCATCCCCAGA
>NW_007249133.1:535243-581475 GCF_000164805.1 Carlito syrichta
TATCTTCTCTCTTATGACCTGTGGGTTTCGGGTTTTGTTCAGGAATTGGATGCCAGTCCCGATTTCCATGAGGGTATTTCCTTCATTTTCTAAGGTTGACAGTGTTTTCTTAATAGTTAAAAGAATAGTTAGCATAACCGCTTCGGATCTCCTCCCACTGTGGGAGCTTTTCTGTCCTCTCAATACATCCTGCTTTCAAAAAAAAAAAGTAGTTAAGCATTACCTTGTTGTAAAGCAAAGCCAGAACCTGAAGAACTGAGTACAAACCCAGCTCAACAATTCTGCACATCCCTGTTTATCACTGTTATTCTAAGCAACAAGAGGGTCGAAACAGCTTGTTTTGCTCTTGTCTGAAATCAGACTACTGAAAACACCACCATTTGTTGATAATTATAAAAAGATTAACTGAAAAAATAAAATAATATTGCACTTGGGGCATAATGCATTTTACATTTCAGGGTAGGAATAAGTATGTATGGACCTTCTTGGGCCAGACGAGGACTTGCAGAGAGTTCAAAGATTTGACCTACTGTGATCATGGGAGAGGCTTTACATTGATGCAAACAAACTGACCCTCCGCAGGTGACAGTGCTCACAGGAAAGCAGTACAGATGGTCTATGGGTGTGACGTACAGCACCCAGAAGCCAAGGAAACAAGGAAAAGACCCTTGGTTCAGTGCTGACCTCGATGCTGTACTGTGTGCAGAGAAAGGCTACTAAAGTTTAAGAAGAGTAGAAAGCGATTGCAATGGGCTTTTTAAAAAATAAAAAGAAATAATGATATCCAAAAAGTTACCATGTTATTTCCAGAATTTTGTGGTTATAATTTTTATAATAGCACAAGCGATTATCGAATCTATTTTCAACAGAGTATGACTAACTTCACCCAATGATTTCTTAAGGATTTAAAGTCACTGTTTAGGTTAATCAGTTATTGCAGCGTGCTGTCATCGGTAACATGACTATAGATGGTGCAAGGCATGACTGAGTGTTCACCCCTGCAGAGAACGCTCTAGAAATTCTGTCTTGGAGCATTCGTGGCTATCCTATAAACCACATATGGGCTTAACATCCAGGTCAATGTGGTGTGGCCACTGTTCTGTAAAATGCGGTACGTAACTAAAAGTTGAATTATCCTTTTTACAAAATGATGTTTGCCCCTTTGAGAAATTGTCACCATTGCTATGAGAATTTTTCTTTTTTCACCACCCAAGCATCATGAGTAAAATGGCCAATAGCAACACTCCTATAAGCACAGGCCAACACTTCCTTTCTCACAGTGTTCATGGGCTATCAACGAAGTCTATACAAAGGTATTGGAAGAGTGTCTGGGAAGGAACACTTCAAAGCCTACCAACTTTTCATCAGGAAAAGGAAATAACATTTATGCTAACATGTCCCGTGGCCCAGAGTTTCTTCTGAGCTATTACTAAATGTTTAGAGTCTATGGAAATTCCAGATTTAAAAATAAAAATCGCATGGCCAGCATAAACCTAAGACTGGAAACAGCCGCCTCCCAGAAGGAATGCATGCCCGTGGGATGCCGGCTTAGCCTTGCCAGAGGCTGTCTTCCTGCTGATGGTCACACGTGGAGGGTCCCCGTCACCGGGTACTATCACTGACGCCTGTGGCAGTAGGGAGGGATGCAAAACATATTTTTTGAACAGTAATATATTTTTAAACATTAAAAAGATGTTTTGGATAGTCATTATTTTTAAATATTAATCTTGTATGCCTATGGTCACCCCTGTAAATCTGTTTTTTTTGGTGGGTTTTTGTTTTGTTTTGTTTTTGTTGTTGTTGTTCTAAGTCGGAGTCTCACTCTGTCACCCAGGCTGGAATGCAGTGGCATGCTCATGGCCACCGCAGCCTTGACCTGCTGGGCTTAGGAAATCCTTCCGCCTCAGCCTTCCAAGTAGCTGAAACTATAAACGCATGCTACCACACCCAGATTATTTTTTATTTATGGTAGAGACAAGGTCTCACCAAGTTCCCCAGGTTGCTCCCAAACCCCTGGACTCAGGAAGTCCTCTTGCCCTGGTCTCCCAAAGTGCTGGAATTATAGGCTTGAGCCATCACACCCAGCCAAATCTATTTTTTTTATAAATTTTTTTTTTCAGTCGGGGTCTCGCTCTGTCACCCAGACTGGAATGCAGTGGCATGATCACAGCTCACTTCAAACTTGACCTCCTGGGCTCAGGCAGTCCTCCTTCCTCAGCCTCCCGAGTAGCTGGACTTCAGGTGCACACCACCACACTTGGCTTATCTTTTTTATTTTTTGTAACAATGAGGTCTCACTGTATTGCCCAGGCTGGTCTCAAACTCCTGAAGCATTGCCCCTCAAGTAATCTTCCCACCTCAGCCTCGCAAATGCTGGGATTACAGGCATGAGCCACCATGCCTGACTGTTTTGTAAAAATAAGATTATATGAGAGCTAAACACTGAGTACAGAAGAACATAAAGATGGGAACAATAGACCCTGAGGACCCTAATGGGGAAACAAGGGAGGCAATCAAATTGAAAAACTACCCATTGAGCATCATGCTCCCTATTGAGTGACAGGTTCAATAAAAACCCAGAACCTCTCCATCACACAATATACCCATGTCACATGTATCCTCTGAATTTAAGATAAAGAATAAGAAAAAGAAATATAATAAAATTATAAAGATTGTAATTTTACTAATCTCGGTTGCAAGAAGGTGATATGATTAGTCAGAAAAAAACTTTGCAGGCATGCCTTCAGAGGCTTGGCGAGCAGACGGTAAGGGCAGGGCACCTCAGAATACTCTTAGACAGTGACATTTTCCAGCACCCAACAATTTTGTTTTATGAGAAAACACAGAGCATCAGTACGTACAAAAGATAACAAGTCAGCCTGACCTCACTCTGGAGAAATGCTGATGGGGCTCGATTTGCTGGAACCTACCTGGGGGGAGGTTGGCAGCCCCTGTCCAATAGGCTGGTTCCAACAGTATCGTCAAGTTGTTCAGGGAACACACTGATCAGCCTCGAGTTTCTTGGAAAAGCATACATGAAAAAAATCATTTGAAGTACCCTGATGTTCAGGCTGTTTTTTCATCAACTATCTCGAGCCTGTGAATACTTTAAGTCCATCTTTGGAATTACCTGTAAATATATTCAACGTTTTAGTGAGACAGGGGTGTGGGAAACTCTGTCTTATTCACCAAGAGCTAATTATGTACAATATGAAGTGGTATTTTGGGCCGGGCTTGGAGGCTCATGCCTGTAATCCCAGTATTTTGTGAGGCCGAGGCAGGCAGATTGCTTGAGCCCAGGAGTTCAACACCAGCTTAGGCAACATTGCCAGATCTTATCTCTACGAAAATAAAAATTATTAACTGGGTGTAGTGGTGTGTCTCTGTGGTCCCAGCTACTTGGGAGGCTGAGGCGGGAGGATCACCAGAGCCTAGGAGGTTGAGGCTGCAGTGAGCCATGGTCATGCCACTACAGCCTAGGCGACAAAGTGAGATTCTGACTCAAAAAAATTAAAAAAAATAATAAATAAGCCTGATTCTTATTTCTTGATCCTTTGGCTTCTCTCTGAGGCCTTTGCCCATGTGTGGAGCTGGTGACACGGGGTAGACGTGCGCTAAGATAGCAGATGTGGTATTGACATCCTGCTGCATCTTCAAGAGCTGTACTGTTGGAGGAACCGTTGTGTATTCGCTCCCTTTTTTCTCTCTTTGTCTCTTGCTTGCCAGCTGTGTTTTAACCACGGTCATCGTAGTTGCCTGTAAAAGCCCACCCAAGTGACTTCAAGTAACAGGCAGTGGTGATGGGTGGTTTTGCCACAGGCAGTCCCAGGAGAGTACCCAAGCAGGACACAGACACAGTCGGATCTCAGAGGACTTGGAAGAAGCGTGCTGGAGACTAAGGACAAACTCTTCTCTCAGGGACACTGTCTCTGACTTCTCCGTCCTCTCCTGCCCTCTTCTTCTTTGCTGTGTATTTCTGTATTTACCCCGATGTGGCCATTTGTCCTGACATAGCTCTAATGCCCCTCACTAAGGTGCCACTATCTGTGACAGAGTCTCAAGAGCAAAAAAAAAAAAAAAAACAAGAGTTGACTCAGCTCAGCTTTTAGAGCAGGACCACCAAGTTAGAAGTCAAGGGCAAGCAAGAAGATCGGCTGTCTTGGAAGCAGTTATCTGGGGCAAGGAATGTGAGCATGGAGGCATGTGGCCTAGGGATCACCCTTTCCAGAAACCTTGAGCAGAGTGGGTAATGTCAGACTGTGTCTGTAGCACTCACACAGAAACTCTGCTTCTTCAAGGTTTCGATGCAGCAGGACCGCACGGTGAACATCCCTCACACCCACTGCACTCCGCTGGCCTGCAGAGCTGCTGTGTCCTACCTTGCTGGTTCTCTTTCTCTGCAGTGTTCAGACCTCTTATCCCAGCTTTCTACCTAGCACAGATCTCTGCTTCTGGGTCACTTTCGCTTCTTGCTGTTTTTCCTTCTGACTGGTTCTTCAGGCTGCGAACACCGCAGGCTGTGAAATCTCTGGGTCTGATTATCCCTGTGGTTACATCACCCCTTGGCTTCACTGACAAAGAGATGTAAAGATTAGTTAATCTGTTAATTGCATTAAGCTGCTTTATGTCTTAGGCGGGCCCTGGAAGAGTGTTCCTCAAACTTTCAGTGTGCATATGAAACACCTGGGGAGCCTGTGAAAATGCAGGTGGAGATTCAGGAGCTCTGTGGTGAGGTGTGCCTTTTTTAACTAGCTCCCAGGAGGCACTGATGATGCTGATGGTGGAACAGCACAACTTCCAGTAGATGACCAGAGTCAGAAGCGCTGTGCGTTTATTGTCAATAAAATCTCCTTATGGGAGACGCCTTAGGCGTCTTTAGATGTTCTACCATGTCCACCATTGAACTTGGTATGGGATTGATACTTAAATGCTGATTGGCTTTTGATTGAGCTGAGCACACCTCAAATACAAGTTTTCTATGCCCTTTTTTTAGGTGTTTTTTTAAAAACTGCTAAAACCCATGAGACCCAGTGTGGGCAACATAACAAGACCCCATCTCTAGAAAATAAAAAGGAAAAAATAAGCCAAGCATGGTGGTGTACCCCTCTTGTCCTAGCCACCTGGGAGGCTGAGACAGGAGGAGCCCAGGAGTTTAAGGTTGCAATGAGCTATAATTGTGCCACTGCACTCCAGTCTCGGTGAAAGAGCAAGCCCCCTCAATCTCTAAGTAAATACTGCTAAGAACCCATTAAATAAATACATATTTCTTAGAGGTCTGTGCAAAGCTCTGGGAGAAATATTTTTAAAATATGACAGTTCTGTCCTCCAGGAGAACATGGCACATTTACCACTAACGCTAATGTGTCCGTTCTGGAATGTGGAAATCATCTTAGGACTGTAGAGGTGGCAGTGAAGGCGAATGGACCTGTTGATGGTACTAGCAACTTGACCTTATATAATCTGTGTCATCTTCCCCGTATCCACAATACAGCCAACAGGATTATTGTTGTACTTGCGTGGGATGATGGATGTGAGGACTGAGTTCCCTGCCCGGCACAGAACATGATTGCTGGTGTGGTGGTAGGAAGATTTAAAATAGCCTTAATTTTCCAGCTAACTCCATTAAAAAAAAAATACTTTGTTCTTTCCCTCTCCCAATCTAGGTCCAAATATTATCAGAGTGTTCCATGTCACTTGGTGGCGCTTATCTGCAATTTAATCTTAATATTATTCTTGTTTAAAGTATAAACTTAAAGAAAAATACATTTTAGAATTTTACTGATTTCCTTTTGATATGAAAACTGCTGTATGGTCTTCAACAGAAAGACAGAAAAAGGACTATATTTTCCAGCCTTGAAGGTGATTAAACCCCAATTGATCTTCCCCTTTATCCAATGTCTTTACACATTTATTCCCTTGAGAAAATTAATGTACTTAAGAGTGTGTCCTTAAACCTCTCCTGCCACATTGGATGGGCCAAGAAGTGCACTGACACACAATACTTACATACTTACATACATAAATTCACAGTGAATAAGGATGTATATTAACTAAGAGCATTATTGTCAGAAAGAAAGTAAATTCAGGCCAGGCACATTGGTTCGCACCTGCAATCCTAGCACTTTGGGAGGCTGAGGTGGGAGGATTTCTTGAACCCAGGAGGTTGAGATCAGCCTAGGCAACATAGCAAGACCTCGTCTCTATAAAAAAAAAAAAAAAAAATCAAAAAATTAGCCAGACGTGGTGGTGTATACTTGTAGTCCCAACTACACAGGAGGCTGAGGTGGAAGGACCACCGGAGCTCAGGAGGTCGAGATAGCAGTGCTATGTTCATGCCACTGCACTCCTGCCTGGGTGACAGAGTGAGACCCTATCTCAAAGAAGGAAGGAAGAAAGGAGAATTGAACATACTAAAAAAGGAATATTGAAATCTTACTGGCCTAGACTTTACTTATAAATGATAAGTGTCAACATAATGAATAACATCTGTATTCTTCAACTAATAAAGCCAATAGCAGATATATTGTACTCTTTACAGAGAGTAGAAATCAGTTTACAATAAATGAGAAACAGTTATTGATTGATCATACATTAAGCAAATTTATGGACTAAAACTGACAGATCCTTCCCCATAATCCCTGGAGACAGTAGGGCATCACTATGAATTTCTATGTGGAGAAGAAAAAGTGGGTTGAGGAAACAAGTGTAGCTTTTGATGTAGATGCCACCATTAAAGAAATACTCAGGAAACCCACGTGGGGGAGTCTGGTGCATGAGTCTGTGAATCATAACTAATCATTGTCCGAGAAGTTCTTATAAAGAAGACCTTGGAAGAAACATCTATTACTCTTTCATGCCTGGGTTCCTTTTCATTACCTGTGTAACCCAGATGTCAGATGCCTGAATGTCTTCTAGTCTGCCAGTTTACCAGGGTCAACTTGTCCTTTAAAATATGATTGAAATGAACTCAAATCACAACCTCATGTACAAGGAGTTCCCATCGTTCAGCCTAGGATTTTCAGTGGCTCTAAGTGAAGTTCCTGTTTCTCCCAGAATCCTCTGCCTCCGAGCTCCCTCTTACGCAGTATTCAGACAGGAATAAAGACACTGAAATCCCCTCTGCCTCCCACACACATTTTTTAAAAAGTCAACTTAGGTGATGCAAGTGAAAACATTTCGATAAATATAAAGTGCTACTGAAGAGAGGTAATAATCTTTCTAAGTTAGTAGCTGACTTAAGGCATTGTGAAGGCTCCCAAGGTGGACTTGGAAGAGGAGAAACGAGAGGTAACGAAACAGCATCCACTTGTTACATCTGACTAAAAATAGAGAAAAGGATGAAGTCCTGACAAGATTTAGAAATAAATTGGGGAGGGGGGCCACACTTAATCAATAAGGGTACCTGATCTCAAACCAGGTGAAGTGGGAACCACAGTGAGACCCATGACTATCTGTATATCTAACCCTGAATTGCACCCCACATCTTTAAAAAAAAAAAGAAAGAAATTAGGACCATCTGTGGGTTATAATAAGAAAATTTACCTATAAAAGTTTAAAAGGAACAGTGAAAGTGAATCCTGTGATCAAGAACCCAGAGTCTTCGGCACCCAAAGAGAGAAAGGACACTGGAGTGCTTTGGAGCTGGACGAAGTGGCGCTTACAGAACCACTCTCCTCACCCTTTTAAGGCAGCAGATCCGCATGGCCCTATCTCATCTTCCAGTATCTGCCAGATCTGTTCTTGAAGCAGTCACTGCCGGCCTGTTAATCTCCTGTTTTCATAGCCCTGAAGTGCACACAGCCTCCATCTGCTCATTGCTTACGTTATGTTCAGTTTTTCCAAGAATGTGTTCCCAGCCTATTTTTCAGAAACTATTCTGACGTGATGGTCACAGTTTCCTAATGCCCCACATTGCTATCATGCAAGCCAGCCCTCAAACTACCTGTGCCTCTTATTTGCTTGGACTAGAGGAAATTCCAGTTGGTGTGTTTTGGGGTTTTTTTTCAAGGGTAGAATACAGTTCATTTATCTTGGGCAATTTTAAGTAGATGAGGAAATTTTTATTATACACCAGTAGAAATCCCATTCAGACATATTGCTCAAAAAAGTTAGAATAATACCTATTAGGCTAGGCCCATGGTGGCTTACATCTGTAATCCCAGCACTTTGGTAGGCTGCGGCAGGAGGATCCCTTGAACCCAGGAGTCCGAGACCAGCCTAAGCAACATAGTGAGAACTTGTCTCTACAGAAAGTCAGAAAATTAGCTGGGCATGGTTGTGCATGACTGTAGTTCCAGCCACTTGAGGCCAAGGCAGGAGGATCACCTGAACTCAGAAGGTTGAGGCTGCAGTGAGCTGTAATCTTGTCACTACACTCCAGCCTGGGTGACAGAGTGAGACCCCAGCTCAAATAATAATAACGATTAGCTTTAAAGGAAAAGTTAGGTGAGAACTTAAAACCAGAAGGTGCCAAGTGTATGAGGCATAGTTTGGGCATGAGGAATGAGCCTGTTCCACGATCTCTCCATGGGCAGTCAGGGAGTGGGGGCCCTGTCTGTTACCTGCACTGTGGGCTACCTTGGCGGCTGTGTTTCATTTGCAGATACTCATGTTTCACAACTCCTACGAGGTCGGACTCAAGGCAGGCCGTTTTTGTTCAAGGAAGACTGGGATTGAGCCCCAGCTAGACAGGAGTGGATGAGGTAGAGGGTCCCTGTAGCACTGATGACAAGAGGGACCGCCCACAAGAACGGGTATACCGAGAGCAAAGCCCTCCCTCTTGATGACTTGACCCCACATTGACCAGACGGAGGATAGACATGGGGTCGATCCTCTCAGGGGCCCACTATTTCTGAGAGGTCATGGCTTGTGGCGCTTTGAAGAAAAAGAGAAGAGGGGATAGCTTGAGGATTTGGTAACTTTCCTGCCTTTTTTCTGAAAGAATGAGCCATCATGGCCAAGTCATCCAACAAACAGGGAGAACTTCAAAAAATATATATATATTTTAAGAGCAACAGCACTTAGAGAGTTCGCTTCTCTTCCTGAGAGGCCCTGTGGATGTGCCTGGTGACTTCTGACCACCCGGAGGCTCACTCTGCTTGTTTTTTCCTCTAACCAAGATGGTGCACCATGAGCTGGGGGTCAGCTTTCAAAGACTATTCTGTAAAGGAGAGGGAAGTTTTAGGAAAGTTCTTCCGATAAAAAGGTGAGAACCAAGCGTGGATGTTGGACAGTCATACCTATTCCATAGCACTCTGAACAAATCTTGACACTCCTAGAGCGACTCACAGGAGATTCAGCCATTATCACTATTTTATAGCCCCAAATTGAATTGGGACATTTTTGAAGACAAAAGAAGGCAGTGAAACCTACATGTGTGCCTTCATCGGTGTCTAAATTTGTCTGAGAACTTTAGGCCATTTTGTGTTCAGTGGACCCATATTTAGATGAAAAATAAGTAATCGTTTGAGGCCAATGTACATGGTAATGAGTAGCCAACGTGACCACTGTTATTAGTACAGAAATGTATTCAATATCAGGACCATTGATGTCTGCCTGCTTTATTTAATCGTGTGTCTTTTATCTGGAAAAACAGGTCTTGCTGCATAAAGATGAGGGTTCAGGGAAGGATTTAAGCCTTGTGCCATCCAAATTAAATTCTAAAAGCCAGGAAATTCATCATTCTGACATCCCTCTGCAGGTGCAGAGTGCGTATTGAAATAGATGTCAACAAAGTGAGGTCCGATGGAAGACCCAAAATTTCACGTGTACCCAGACCACTTACATACCCAATCCTGACTTGTACCCCACATCTTCAAAATAAAATAAAATATTAAAAAGTAAAAATAAAAAAGAAATAGCTCTTGAGATGTGTCTTGTTTGCATGCAAGATACACTTAACAGATCATGTTAATTGGAAATAATATCTGAGTAAGGCCTTTAAAAGACCTCTCATAATGTAGATATTTTTCACATAAAATTGAGGCACTCTTTTCTCAAATGGCAAAAATGAATGTTTCCCCTGATTACCTATATTTTGAATTTTGAGGTTTCCTTTTAAACAAGTTATATGAGAGGCTTTTCTTGAGTTTTCTTCAAAGTTCAATATCTATGACTGTATTAGAATCTAGGTTTATAGATATTATATATAGATATTATAAAATTTACTAATGCTTTATGTGGATCTTAAAAATTGGGAAGTTGGAGAAAATATTTTAAAAGAGACACTCCTTGCTATTAAGATTTTCTATAATTAAAAGTATAGCCTTACAACATGTAGGAGGAATGCCCTTCATCAGAACAAAACATTTTTAGGTACCGAGAACCTATTAAACAGTCCTCCATTTTGAGATTTTTGTGAAAATTTTTATGTAAGGACAAAGTGGACATTATTGACTCACGGGTAAAAATTTCCAGTTGTATCTCAAAAAACATTTTCCTGGTAATTTCAGTGTTATCAAAATAAATCAATAAAGCTAGTTTGCCTTGGATCCCATTGTTCCATAGAAGATCTAGTAACAAGAGACACAGTTGTACTGTGGAGCTTCTAAGTGGAAAATTATCTTCATTTTCAAGACAGCAGATGTCTCTTGAGGAAATATATAGCTACAGAGTGACAAAACCGTCAGCCACTCAAAAAACAACATTGTAGAGGGGACAGAGGGGAGCTCTGGAAATCCTCAGGTTTGCCTTTAAACAATACCTGCTCTCATGTGATTCCCAAGAATATTTAGGCCAATTAGATGGAGCCAGAAAAGCAAAGTCAGGTGTTTGTTTAGGTCCCTGATTGTTGCATAGTCCCTTGCCCTTTTTTTTTTTTCTATTGAGCTCATCCCAGGAAGAAAAACCCAAATGGAGGGGCGGCAGGGGGAGACAGTGGTTTGACCTCCTTCTATGCAGGAGCAGCGACAGCCCTTGTTATCATTTACCTTGAGGAGCCAGAGAGGTCAAGGGAGGGCCACACAGACATAAGCAGCCTTTGACAGGATACAGTGACGCCACACCAGCCCTGTGACCATAAGCCCTGCCAGCATTCTTCTTCCTTTGAGGTTAAATAGAGGAAGGGAATGGAAAGGAACCTTCAACTAGCCCTGGAATCCACCAACTAATTGAAACGTAAGCTGGATGTGATTAGATCAGTAATTCCCAAAGTGTGTTCCAGGGAACATCAGTCCTATAGCACCACTCTGGCTGTGTGTGTGTGTGTGTGTGTGTGTGTGTGTGTGTGTGTGTGTGTAAGTGTGTAAAAGAAGAGGGATCCAATTGTTATCAAGTCAAGAAATGCTGGGTTAAACAAAATTTACTAAGTGCTTAATGTGAATTATTTCAGTTAGTCTTGATAACTACCTTTTGTTGCGGATACTATTATAATCCTTCTTTGAAAAATGAGAGACGTCTCAGAGAGGTTAAGAAACATACCTAAAGCCACTCATTTGGTACTCTGGGATTCATTGCCAGAGCCGATTTATCAACTCTGTGATCTTCCATGGCCTTTTATTTTTTATTTTTGAGTTGTAGTCTTACTCTGTCGTCCAGACTGGAGTGCAGTGGCACACTCCCGGCCACCACAGCCTCGACCTGCTGGGCTCTGGCAATCCTTCTGCCTCAGCCTTCCAAGTAACCAGAACTATAGGCATGTGCCACCACACCCAGCTAATTTTTTTATTTATTGTAGAGACGAGGTCTTGCCAAGTTGTCCAGGCTGGTCTCAAACCCGTGGACTCAAGCAATCCACTTGCCTCCGCCTCCCAAGGTCCTGTGATTACAGTCTGAGCCACCAAGCCCAGCCTTATTTTATTTATTTTTTTTTTATCTTTAACTTTTTATTTTGAAGATGTGGGGTACAATTCAGGGTTACTTTTTAAATGGCATATATGTACCCCTGAATCTCTAAGAGATGTATAGGGTACATTTCTTGAATGTATTTGGCCATAACTTTTTTGAAGTTCTCTGAACTTCCCAAGAGTTGAAATTTCCAGGGAACCTACTTTGAGAAGCGGTGAGCTAGGTTTCATCACAGAGCCCCTACTCAAACAAACCTTCCATTTGGCACACCAAAAGTTTGCTGTTGCTGACGTCTAGATACAAAGAACTAGGATAAGGTGGTGACATAATGTATTCTGAGTTTAGAAACCTCTGTCCTGAGGTGGTCTGAGTTACGTCTTCTCCTTTCCCTTCCAGGTGTTTTATCCCAAACGTCTATGCAGCTTTGTTCACGGCCGCTCTCCTTCCTCTGATGTGCCTGGTGGTGGTGTTCGTGGTATTCATCCATGCCTACCAGGTGAAGCCACAGTGGAAGTCATATGATGACGTCTTCAGGGGAAGGACAAATGCCGCAGGTTTGAAAGGAACTATATTTGCACTCTGGAGATGGGAACTTTTTGGTTTTTTATTACTCTTTCCCATTTTATTTTAGATTCCAGGGGGACGCGTGCAGGTTTATTACATGGTATATCACCTGGTGGTGAGGTTTGGGATTCTACTGAGCCAGTCACCCAAGTGGGTGAGCGTGGTGGTACCCAATGGGCGGTTTTCAACTCTTACCCCCTCCACCCTCCCCACCCCCTTAAGAAGTCCCCAGTGTCTGTTGTGAATATAGGAAATCTTTAACCTAGTGAGAAGATGTCACTGAATTTTTTTTAATCAAAAAAAGAGTGAGGTTAGGCTCTGTTTTCAGCTCTGAAGCCATAAATTAAGCTATAGCCTCCCAGTTTCTCCTGCTTCTTGGTACTTCCTGACTTCTCTCTTTCTTAGGGCTTTGCAGGCTTCATTGCTGGTTCCAGTTTTGTCCTTAAGATATTCATGTCAGGGCCTGGGGCAGAGGCTCATGCCTATAACTTCAGCACTTTGAGAGGCCGAGCTGGGAGAATTGCTTGAGCCCAGGAGTTTGAGGCCAGGCTGGGCAACATAGCGAGACCTCACCTCTACAAAAAATAAAAGAATCAACCAGTTGTGGTGGTGCATGCCTTTAGTCCCAGCTACTTGGGAGCTGAGACAGGATCGTGCCATTGCACTCCATCCTGGGCAACAGAGTGAGACCCTGTCTCAAAAAAAAAAAAGTATTGATGTCCAAGTAAGTGAGTCCCAGCTTTGGAAGTTGCTTTCCTAGCTTTCATCAACTCAAGCAATGATAGCCTGTGTCAACCTGTGAAATCTATTCATTTCCCTCTGGTTCTGAGACGTCTTCACAGAGGAACAAACCCCCACAGTGCTCGTGAGTGCTGTGTTTTGCATGTGGAATTCTGACTGTGCTGACAGATGTTTAAAAACATATGTAATCAGACAGCTTCGTAAGTGGCTACACATGTCTGGTTACTCAAGAGTGCAAGTCTCTCCAGCTCAAATTGGCTTTCCCCTCAGCTCATTTTTTCCCTTCGAATCATACTTAGCCCAGGTTTTTATGATCCGATTCTTTTTTTATTGTTGTTGTTAGATTAGGGTCTCTTAGGAATTTTTCTTTACCAGGAACAATACACCTCCATACCAAAAACTCTCTCTAACAAGTTGTTGAGTGCCTGGGATATTGGGAGCAACTTGGGAGCTGGGGGTGGAGGATCCCTCTGGGGCCAGTGAAGAGAAGTCCTCTCTTTTTTAAGCTGTTACAAGTCTAAAATCAAATGAATGGAAGTTTTAGAGGAATTCTTCACATTTTAAGTGCTTGTCAGTGTTTAAACCAGATCGTATAGATAACATCCCTAGAGTCGTGTCTGACACATTACTAGGGACTCAGTAGATACTTACAGGATGCCACTCTAATGTTAAAAAGAGGGGGAGGAGCTTTTAGTTCCTAAATTTGATCAGGGATGAAGCAAAAACATTCTGCTTATAGTATAAAGAGAAGGAGTTCTTTTATATGTGTTCGTGGGTAGTTTGCAGGATAGCAGTGTCTAGTCAGTCTTCTGTGTTCTTTCTCATTTCGTGTGCAGTCATGGCATTGCCAGTAATATTATTCAAGGTTATGATTAATCTTGAATTCTTTAGTCAAAAAATAATATCCAATGTAGAAATCCTACTTTTTCATGGGACATAGAATTTATCTGGAAGCTATGCTTTTAATCAATTTTATTTTATTAAAATGGACGGGAAGGATGTTTGTTTCTTCCCTAGATGACAAGACTTGTTTTGTTTTGGATATAATGTAAAAATACCGGTGTTTGTATGTCTTTAGCAGTGATCACGTGAGGGTCTAATGTAGTGAGCTAATCCCTGGAGTGCCTAAAGTGGCCCCATTCACCTCTTGGATGTGATCCATGGTGAATAGAGTAGATGAAATGCCACTCAGATTGTCTGAAAAACAGAGCCCTCAAACACTGAGTATCATGCAATAGTTCCAAGACAGTCGTATCTCAACTAGGGAACCCTCTCTTGCAATTCAGATATTAATAGAAGTATTGCTGTGTTGTAGCTTTTCAAATAGAAAATCATTGATGGTATTTCTAATCCCGTATTCCCATGATAATTCGGTCCAATAGTCATTATTTCATACTTGGACTCTCACAGCATCTTCCTGATCTTCCATGTCTTCTCCATTTCATTATCTTAGATGTCTGTATTTTAAAAGCATAAAGTGGGTTCCCTCACTCTCCAGCCTCCAGCATTTCTTTTTCTTTTTTTTTTAAAGATAGGGTCTCACTTTGTAGCCCAGACTAGAGTGCAGTGGGGTGATCACAGCTCACTGCAGCCTCAAACTTCTGGGCTCAAGTGATCCTCCTGCCTCAGCCTCCTGAGTAGCTGGGACTACAGGCATGCACCACCATGCCCAGCTAATTTTAAAAGATTGTTTGGAAAGTCAGGATCTCACTATGTTGCCCAGGCCAGTCTACTGCTGGCCTCAAGTGATCCCCTAACTCAGCCTTCCAAAGCGCTGGAATTACAGGTGTGAGCCACTGAACCCAGCCCTCTCTCCAGCATTTCATTCAACGGTTCTCTCACTGCCCAAAGAAACGTCCAGCCTCTTTAGCATGTAAGAGACCTCACAGTCAATCCCTGGGTCAACTTTATAGTCCCAAGTTAGTTTCTGTTTATCTTGCATTCTGGCATACCAATCTATATACTCTTTTCTAAAATTGCCTGAACAGCCATCTTTGTTCATGTAAGGAAATCTCTACTTTGAGCTCTCCACCATTAGTTGACAAAACCCATGTGCTCAGTAAGTAATGTGGGAAGATGTAGATGAGAGAGAGAGGTGGAAGGGGCTTGTCACCCTCTCATCTTCTTCATCAGCTCCCCAGAGCTGTCCAAAATAACTCCACAAAGCAAAAGAGTATGCTTGATAAGCACAAGTTCATTTCCCTAGACCCCACTTTACTCCTTTACAGAAAATTCTAGAAGCTCTCATGTCCTACCTTTTCTGTGAAGCCTTTGGACTTACCTCTTTACAGAATCACACCAAGTGAGAATTGTTCATTCCCTCATCTATGCCTTTAAAGCACCTGTCCCTACAATCATTATAGCACCTATCTTAGAATGGAGTGGTGCCTTGTTCTGGTGAGCATGGTTGGTAGATTTTTCTTAATAAACTATTAATTCCTTAGGCAGTGTGCAGTGGCTCTTGCTTATAGTTTCAGCACTTTGGAAGCCCAAGACAGGAGGATTGCTTGAGCCCAGGAGTTCGAGACCAGTCTGGCCAACATAGTGAGACATATAAAACATTTAAAAATTAGCTGGCATGGTGGCACAAAGTCTCAGCTACTCAGGAGGCTGAGATGTGAGGATTTCCTGAGCTCAGGAGGTCAAGGCTGCAGTGAGCTGTGATCATGCCACTAACTTCAGTCTAGGCGACAGAGTGAGACTCCCAACTCAAAAGAAAAAAATTATGAATTGCTTAAGGGCAAGGGACATTTAGTATTCATCTGCGTGTTTCCAGGGCCTTCAAGAGTACTCAGTGGATGCAGGACCATAATGAATATTTGTTGAATAAATTAATACATTAATAGTCATCAAGGTACCACAAAATCTCATAATTGCAAAAGATTGATACCCAAGCTAAATATAACATGAAGAAGAGAGATTGTAATACTATCAAAGTAGAAATTAAATAATTTATCTTGTTGATCTGTTTGTAAGTATCCCTTTTCAAGTTACTATTATTAGCACCATTTTTAAAATGTTTCATTGACTTCTGTGATTGCCAAAACTATATGTTCAGCTTTGACCTCAACCTGATCTCTTATATTTTTATTTGCAAAATACTGTAACTCACCTTCATTTAAATATACACCACTTAGCTAAAATTCTAAACTTCTACTTAAAAAAAAACAACTATCTGCTCTACCAAGGACCACTTGACACTCTCTTTGTATCTTTTTGCTAAAATTTCATCACACTGACCTGTAAAATATTCAGTCAAGATGGTACTGCAAATTCACATTTTGCCCTCTGCCCTGCTCTGTATACAGAACAGTTAAAGATAACATCCAGCAAACAAATATTAAAAATACAGTGAGCATCTCTATAGAACAGAAATCCAGCAGAAACACAGACTAGGTGAGCTGGCCTGAAGTCATGGACCAAATGTTTCTTAGGACCAGAAGCAGATAGAGGTGGGGTAATTCATTAGGCCCAGAATCTTCTATGGTGTCTATAGAACTGTTCTCCAAACTTGTCACTCCCTTTGCAGATTAACTGTCCCTGAAAACAGGAGTCATTTTATATCAACACGTTTGTTGGTCATAGTGAATACAAGTATCAATCCCTCACACTGTACATTTTGAGTGACGTTTTTGTTCCTGACATCTTTAGTTTGAAATAGAGTTCAAATAAATTGGATGAGACCCAAAGGAAAGGGGAGAACAGAGAAATGAAATACACTCAGGGCTGTTGACACCCACCACCAACTCCTCCCTCAGTGAGATTGGCCTGGAACAGAGTACATCTTGGCTTGACCCCTTGACGACTGTGAATCAAAATTTTGAAGGTCAGTGGCTCCTAGTGAGATTAACTGGCCCCTACTTCTCTTCAGTGGGGTAGATGGGCAGAGGAGACTGAGGTATGATAAAGGCGTGCCCCTGAGCTAAATTCCAGTGTTTCCAACAGTACCTTAACCAAAGCCTGTAATTTTCAGGTTTGGTTTTGATCTCTGGCAGTGATACGCCTGTCTCTCCTTCTAGACTCATTAGAATGTACTGACTCCTTTCTGATTCATCATCCAGTCCTTTTATGAGGAATGATTCATAGATCAGGAGAGGGAAATTAATTTGAATAGAAAAAGGAAGTAGATGATTGCAAATCCTTTTCTTATAAAAATCCCACACATCGGTTTCAATATGATATAAAAAGATGGAAAGGTGGCTTGACCCAGCGAGTCGTGTCCTGTGAGCCTGAGGTATTTGGAATCTCCTGGTACTTCTCTTACTGGGAAGTACTATCTGAGGATGAGGTCTTCCATTTCTTGTGAGACTCCATTTGTCCATCCTTAGAGTGAACGACAACAGTCATATAAATTGAGATTCCATTGCTATTATGAAAATTATTGAAAATTTGTTAAGATGAATATTACAGAGTTTCATCCCCTGTATCCAAAGATTGAATGGCTTTTTTACTCCTGGCATTTTTAAAATTTCAAATAAAATTCAAAGAAACTCAATGGAATCCAGAGGAAAAGGAAAGGACTCTTGGTAAATGAAACAGTCTACATTGTAGTCTCCAAAGATGGCCGCCAGCATTATTTGTGTCCTGTGATTTGGGTGCTATTGCTCACGTCAAGGATGGTGTCTATGTCCCATCCCTTTTTACATCTGGACTGACTTTGGACTTGCTTAGAGCAGTGTCGTGTGATGGAAGTGATCCTTTCCCTAACAGGTCTAACCTTGAAGAGAGCTAGCTGTCTGTCTCTTGGAAGCCAGGCACCAAGTAAACCCAGTTATCCCAAGACCCCCATGGTAGTAGAAACCCCAAGCTGGTCATGTGGAGCGGACACGTGGAAGGACAGGCTCAGCCAGCATTCAGTTGCTTAGACACCCCAACTCCAGACACCGAATAAAGAAGCCTTCCTATAGTTTCCAGCCTGGTAGACACCACATAGTGTTAAAAACCTGCCTAGCCCAGAAGGCAGAATTGTGGACAGTGATTTAAGCCACTAAGTTTTATACCTGTTTGCTACATAGCAAGCAATAACTGAAACACTCTGCTTCCAGTATCCTCCTTATTCTTACATCGGAATTATAAGCATGTCATTGTCATTTTAAATATTACTGCTTGCAGAAACATTCATGATTTATAAATAACAATGGGAAAGTACAATATGATATTTTTTTTCCTAAAGCAACACTGGGGCTTGTGAAGTCAAAGTGATCTTACCCAGTAACAGTACGTGCTTGAATAGGATCCAGAATGACCAGCCTAACAGGTTTCACATGTCCTTGGCAGTAAGCTACTTGTTTGCTGTCTACTCCCAGTTCTAGTGCCCAAAAGAAAATTAAAAATAACAATGCCGAGGGACCCAAGGAAAACCCCAGGGCTTCTCACTCCACAGTGAACACTCTTCACTCAGGCTTGAAAAATCTTTGTGAGCACAGTTTAGCTTCTCACATTTTACCGATAGTGGTGGGGGAAATTTCAAATATCTTTAGAAAACATTTTGGATGTCCATCCTCAGCTTAGATTTCTCTGTGACCTCAGCCTTCAAAGATTCAGATCAGAAACTCTTGAGACTGAAAGATGATGTGTAGTCATTCGGTGTTCATTTGTTTTCTTCATTATTGTTTTGGAAAATACTTGAGATGTTATATTGCTCATTAAAAACTCCTGGAACAAGGTTGAGGCTGCGGTGAGCCATGATCGTGCCACTGGGCCCCAGCCTGAGCAACAGAGTGAGACCAGATCACCAAAATAAAAGCCCAAATTCAGGACATAGAAGACAAAAAGATAATACAAAAAATCAATGAAACAAAAAGCTGGTTCTTCGAAAGGATAAACAAGATCGATGGTCCCCTAGCTAGACTGACCAAGAAAAAACGAGAAAAAACCCAAATAAGCACAATCAGAAACACAAAAGGTGAAGTCACATCTGACCCTGAAGAAATACAAAAGATCATTAGAGACTACTACATGTATGGAAACAAACTTGAAAACCTTAAGGAAATGGAAGATTTTCTGACATCACAACTGAAAAAAAAAACCTGCTAGAATAGCAACATCGAGAGTTTCGTATGGCTTTACACATCTACAGGAACAGCAAAAAAAATAAATAAAATTTTTTGAGAGAAGGCTTAAATATCTGTTAAAACATCTCTGATTTATACACTAACCAAAGAAGAAAAGAGACTGATCATTCGTGGCAGATCTGGGCTTTGCTGGACTCCAGCTTCCTGGATCGCTTACTTCAGTGAGCTAGCCACCTTTTACCTAGACTCAGCTGGATACAGATGAGGACAACATGATCCCTATTCAGGCTACTTCAGTGCTAAACTGTTGCATTTAATGGATTTTGTTTTATGGGTAGCAGAGCACATAGAGCATAGGTACAGCAGGGATGAAAGAAAGAGTAAAAGTTTGGAACTGCTTGGGTCTTCCTGGGCCATGGTGGTCCACATCATGGTCATGGTCATTGTCATCATCATCATAGCTACCCAACAAGAGTCACCATCCCTCAGGCACTGTGCGAAGAATTTATACATTTCATCTCAGTTTTTAAAAATTTGTACTGATATATATGTGAACATTTTTATTGGGAACATGTGATATTTTACTACATGTACAAAATCAAGCCAAGGTTTTTGAGGTCTCCATTACCCCAAGTAATGGAGACCTCAAAAGTTATCATTTTTATGTACTGGAAACAGTTCAAGTCCTCTCTTCTAGCTGTTCCGAAATACACAATATATTATTGTTAACTATAGTCACCCTACTCTGCTATCAAACATTTGATCTCAATTTTTACACGAAGTCTATGAAGCAGGTATTATTATTGTTCTTATTATTCCTGTCGTCAGACAAGAAAATCAAGGCCATGGCAGGCTTAGAACCACATTTACAAAGTTGTTCAATTGTGGAATTGGGATTAGAATTTCTGGTGACTCACAAGCTCTCTCGAGCTGCCACTGGTGCTGATACCAACACTTCCATCCTTACAATTTTGTTTTCAAAACTCAAATTGATAATAATAATATGTGGACATTAAATAATTAAACTTAGAGAACTCTAATTCTGTAAAAATAATTATTGGACTTCATTTCCCCCCCCCCAAAAAAAACTTGAAGTGATCAGGGCTGGAAAATTACTACGTCTTCTGATTTCCAAGAAAGACTGACCCTCCTCCCTTCTGGGACTGACATACTCCTGTTCTCATATGTAACTCAGATATAATAATAATACTTAACTTTACAGGGTTGTTTGAAGGATGACTGGCTACTTCATACAAAATATATAGTACAACCCCTGAAACATACTAAGTATTCAATATGTATTATTATTTTTACTAGGGTAACAACCCTTTTGATATGTACTTGGTGCAGAATGCAGTCAGATATGTAACTTCTTTCTTCTGAATACTTTGTCAGTATCTCTCCAACGTCCCTCTCCCTTTCTTGATGATTCTACCTGGCATATTAGTCAGCTCGGGCGTCCATACAAAATACCATGGACTGGGTGTCTTAAACGCCAGACACTTACTGCTCACATTTCTGGAAGTTCAGGTTCAAGACCAAGGTGTCAGCTGTCTTGGTTCCCATTGACAACCCCCTTCCTGGCTTTCATGGCTGTCTTCTTGCGGTGTCCTCTCGTGGCTGAGGGAGAGAGAGAGCCCTCTTATGTCTTTTCTTTTAAAGGCACTAATACCATCATGAAAGCTCCAACCTCGTGACCTAATTACCTCCTGAAGGCCCCATCTCCAAATCCCATGGTAGGGCTTCAACATACGAACCTGGGGGATAAGAGACCACAGTTCAGTCCACAGCATGTGGATTATAGCTCCCATCACCTCATATTTAGATTATTACAACTATCTTGAGTCCGACATCCCCCAATTCTTGCCTATTCCCTTCCACACTGGAGCATTATTCTCAGCGGCAACATTAATATCATGAAATCATCCAATAACAATCACTAGACTGTAGGATAAAAGGAGCATTCCACTGCTTCCCCCACACAAAGTCCCCTAATGCCCTGACCATCCTTAACTAGTGCTGCCACCTCACTGTGACATTACTGATAAACAACACAACTGAATTCACTCCTTGCTGAGTTTCTCATCTGTGGTGGCAGGAGAGGAGAGGAAATGGAACTGAAACTAATTTCCACCTTGACACCATCATAAATAGACTTTAGTAGGGAGTTAGCAGAAGATGTGCTCAATGCGATATCCATTTAAAACCAATGTCCGCCGGGCTCGGTGGCTCAACCTGTAATCCCGCGCCTTTGGGAGGCTGAGGTGAGTGGATTGCCTGAGCCCGCGGGTTCGAGACCCACCTGGGCAGCGAGACCTCATCTCTACAATAAATCAAAAATCATCCGGGCGTGGTAGCGCGCCTGTAATTCCGACTACTTGGAAGGCTGAGGCGGAAGGATCGCCGGAGCCCAGCAGGTCGAGGCTGCAGTGGCCGGGAGCAGCTACTGCACTCCAGTCTGGGCAACAGAGTGAGACTCCAACTCAAAAAAAAACCAATGTCCAAGAGCATCAAAGTGGCATGGTCACTCAGTTGCACTGCACATCTGACCCTTCGTGTAGCTGACATCTCTTGTTGACGTGTGTGTATCATTGCAATGACATATGTACCATGTTCGACCCAGAGAATCAGTGAAACAGTCTCAATTATTTGTCATTTTTGTACCTGGGCTAAGTGAGTTGTTTCCCATACACTTTTTTTGCTGCTTTCCTCCAAATTACTGAAAAGTTTAAATCTTAACTTTCCTGGCATACCTCACTTTTTTTTCCCCTAGACATGGTCTCACTCTGTTGCCCATGCCAGAGGGCAATGGTATGATCATAGTTCACTGTAAACTCAAACTCTTGGGCTCAAGTGATCCTCCCACCTCAGCCTCCCAAGTAGCTGGGACTACAGGGACTACAGGCACATAGGCTACCATGGTCTGGCAATTTTTTGTGGTTTTTTGTTTGTTCCTTTGTTTGTTTTTGAGTTGTAGTCTCATTCCATTGCCCAGGCTGGAGTATAGTGGCACACTCATGGCCACCCCAGCATTGACCTGTGCTCCGGCAGTCCTTCTGCCTCAGCCTTCCAAGTAGCCGGAACTATAGGCACGCGCTACCACGCCTGGCTAATTTTTTATTTATTATAGAGACAAGGTCTCGCCTATTGCCTAGTCTGGTCTTGAAGCCGTGGGCTAAGACAATCCACTCGCCTCAGCCTCCCAAAGTGCTGGGATTACAGGCTGAGCCAGCGAGCCCGGCCTTAACCCAGCAATTTTTTAAGCTTTTGTGTAGAGATGGGGTCTAACTCTGCTGCCATGGCTGGTCTTGATCTCTTGGCCTCAAGCAATCCTCCAGTCTCAGTCTCCCACAGTGCTGGGGTTATAGGCATGAGCCACTGCATCCGCCTCTCACTTTTTTAAAGGACTTATTTCCCCTCAAATCCTTCTATATTTATCCTGAAAAAATTACCAGTGAGGTATTTCTTTCTACTCCTTTGAAAGCTACATAAAACAGTTATTCATGTTTATTGCTTTGATTTAAGAGCACTTTCTTTTTTAATGGATGGCTGAAGTCTTCTGTTCAACTCCTGGCTAATAAAAACAGTTTCAGATTTTTTTAAAATGTGTCTTTCCAGAATTTGTATTCAGACCATTGCCAAAGCGTGTATATAAAACTCAACTAGAGATTAGAAAAATCAATTTGGGGAGGTTGATTTATCTTGGAATGATTATGGCATTGAAAGCACTATGTTTGTCCCTTGTCCTGATCTATAAGCCACTTCAGTTGGCATCAGCATGGTGATCCCGTCATATACCATGGCTCTCTCTGGCCAGCCAAATCCCAAGTTCTTAAGTGTAAATTCCATTCTTGGTTCGCAACTTTTCCATGTATGACTTATTGCCATTTTCATTATTTGAAATAGCTTTCAATTTATGATTCAGTGCCTAAGTAGTTCTTTAAAGAAATATGTAGTCTACAAAATAATAGCTACAAAATAATATGATTACTCTTTAATTATATAGTCAACTGGCACATTATTAAAGAGAAGATCTGGAAATAAAGAAAAATAGAAGATCTAGAAAAAAAGAAAAATACAGGCGTGGTGGTGCACGCCTGTGATTCCAGCTACTTGGGAGGTTGAAGCAGAAGGCTGAGGTGGAAAGTTGAGGCTGTGGTAGCCATGAACATGCCACTGCACTCCAGCCTGGACATCAGAGTGAGACTCCAACTCAAAAAAAAAGAAAAAGAAAAAAGAAAAATAGAGTTGCTATCACTAGGAAAATAGGAAGTGGGGATGGGTACTTCAGAGAATTCGCAGTTGAATCATAAATATCTTTAAAGTTGCATGGTTGGCACAATACCTATGGTCTAATGCCATGCTTAATAGTTTACACATTATAAAACTCAGAAAGGTGAATAGAGGAAAACAATGTTTTTTACATTGTGCTGGGTTTTTTTCAGAAGAAAAATGTATCATACCAAAGGTGCAGTGTGAATTTCACTGGGCAACAGACAAAAGCAACCTTTGATACTCATAAAAGTTCGGGCATGGTGACTCATGCCTGAAATCTCAGCGCTTTGGGAGGCCAAGGCGGGAGGATTGCTTGAGCCTAGAAATTTAAGACCAGCCTGGACAACATAATGAGACCTCGTCTCTATAAAAAAAAAAAAAAATCAAAAAATTAGCCAGGCATGGTGGTGCACACCTGTAGTTCCCAGCTACTTGGAAAGCTGAGGCAGAAGGATCACCTGAGCCCAGGAGGCTGAGTGAGGTTGCTGTGAGCTGTGATTGTCCCACTGCACTCCAGCCTGGGTGACAGAGTGAGATCCCGACTCAAAAACAAACACACACACACATACACAAAAGTACTCTTTCAGTTGCCTTACCATAACCGAAACAGCCTGCCTCATTAAATATCACTTTCCTTGCAATCAGTTACAAAAGGTCAATCCTTCCAGTAACAGGATGTCAAAATATTTTTGCTTTATCCTTCACTTCAAGGCCACTGTGTCCCTGCTTAGTAGTTTTTCCTGCTGGATGGTGGTAACATACACCTATAGTCTCAACTACTCAGGGGACTGAGGCAGGAGGATCACTTGAGCCACGGAATTTGAGGCTGCAGGGTGATCTGATTGTGCCTGTAAATAGCCACTGCACTCCAGCCTGGGCAACATTCAAGACCCCATCTCTCAGCTAAATAAATAATTCTTTTTAAAAATTACATTTCCCTATTTTTAAAGCTGTGCTTTTGCTTACACCACCATTTTCCTCTTTGTGTTCCTGCAGTTACTGTTTCTCATTGGCTTCTCCCTTCCTAGGTCATAGTTCTTTGCCTCTCTCTGAGCACAGGCTCTCCCTGTCCTCTCTCCCGGTTCCTTGCTCCTTTATCCTTTCTTTATTTATACTTTCTTTATCCTGTTGGCAACTTCCCTTCCCTCCACCCTTCATTGTCCTCATAGAACCCAATCTGGAACCCGAGATGGGAGATAGTGAGGGTATTTTCACCATCTCCCTTGGTTTCCTCACCAGCATGGCTTCCTCCTTCAGCAATTTTGCCCATCACCAGTCCAGTCCACACCACTCATTTCTCTACTTTGACCAGCCAATCAGTGCTGCTCTTGAATGAATACTAATTTATTCTAAGTACCCTTAACTAAGCAACCTCTGCTTCTCAGAAATCCTGTGGATTGTTTTTAGTTGATTCTTAAGTAATCTTTGAAACAGAGCCTGCTGTCCTGAAGTCTTGCATTCAACACCTACTGTCCTCAGTCTTTAGACAGACATGAAAACAGCATGGAGTTGTTTTGATCCGCTCTCCTGACACGGTCTGCTCTTTGTTGTCTCTCTTCTTTGCCACGTCTACTTCCATCTATTTTTCCTTCCCTTGAATGTCACTGAATTTTCCACAACTGACTGCCTTACCTCTCAAATATTTATCTTTTCTGGGTCTTTCCCCTCCATCTAAAAACATGGATCCCCTCCCACCACCTAGAAGAGCTTACTCACACTGTTGCTGCTTTATCAAGTTACTGCCTGCCTCTTCCCTCCTTCACCAGCACACCCCTTGAAGAGTCATTCATGCAGCCTTCCCACACTCATGACCGTCTGTCCATGCGAAGCTTTCCGAGTGCCTTTCTCTTCTCTTCATCCATCACCCATGACCTTGGGCACCAACTCCACTCCCCACTCTTCCCATGCGCTTATCCTTCAACTCTTCAACATAAGTCAGTATGGAGGACCCGCCTTCCTTAAGAAGTTCATCTCCGAGCTGGGCTCGGTGGCTCAGCCTGTAATCCCGCGCCTTTGGAGGCTGAGGTGAGGGGATTGCCTGAGCCCGCAGGTTTGAGACCCGCCTGGGCAGCAAGACCTCATCTCTACAATAAATCAAAAAATCAGCCGGGCGTGGTAGCGTATGCCTGTAATTCCGGTTACTTGGAAAGCTGAGGCGTAAGGATCACCGGAGCCCAGCAGGTCGAGGCCGGCCACCGCACTCCAGTCTGGGAGACAGAGTGAGACTCCAGCTCAAAAAACAAAACAAAACAAGAAGTTCATCTCTATTGCCTTTCATAACGCCCTATTCTTTTTACAGGTGCTTTCATGCTAACTCCCAGGTCATGATCCTTCTTCTTGGGCCTCACAGCTCTGAAGTGTTTGTTTTTTTCCAGGGATGAACGTTGCCTTTTTCATATTCTGGTGCTCATTGTCAAATCTCTTGACTTGAGCCCAGCTTCTCTCTCTATGTATAGGCTCACAGTTTCAAGTGTCTTTGGACACATCCACCTGGGCTTCTCTCTCATTTCTGGTCCTTAAGAATGACCAAAATCATCATGGACTTGGCCCCTCTGCCTGCCCTACTTGCTGTCATCTCAGTGTTATTCCTTCATTCCCTTCCTTCCCTTCTTCCTCTGTATACTTTTCTTATTTTCCTAACTAGGGAGGCAGTCCACAGTCATAGACTTTCAGATCAGTCATTGTCAAAACTGACCAGTGCAGTCACTGGTGCTTTCACAAATTACAGTTTGGTGAGTCTCATTGTAGACTTTGGAAGGACTAATAGTATATTCAGCCTTCAGATGAGAAGAAGATCAAGTCTCAGAGCAGTTAGGTCACTCAGCAAGCTCACCCAACTAGTAAAAGCCCTCAAGTAATCTGGTTCCAGGGTCAATTCCTAACCACTGTACTATTCTGCCTTTAAAAAATAAATAAATAAATTTCACCTGGTCATATTTTTCAACCTCTGTGCATTTTTTAAAAAATTGACCAGGCTCAGTGGCTCATGCCTGTAATCCCAGTACTTTGGGAGGCCAAGGTGGGAGGACTACTTGAGGCCAGGAGTTTGAGACCAGCCTGGGCAACATAGCAAGACCTCATCTCTACAAAAAAAAAAAAAAAATTAGCCAGGTGTGGTGGCATACACCTGTAGTCCATGCTAATTAGGGAGACTGAGATGTCAGGATCACCTGAGCCCACGAGGTCAAGACTGCCGTGAGCTATGATCGTGCCACTGCACTCAAGCCTGGGTGACAGAGTGAGACCCTAACTCAAAATGTAGAAATATTTATTAATTGACTGAGGGCTCATAATCAAAAGAGAACTTTCTCTTTTAATTGAATTTGACAGAAGCAAAATATAAACATTAACGTAGATAACTTTCAAAAAAGCAAATAATGTGATTTATAATTAGAATGCATCAACCTCAAGAAAGAAGTGGAAGCCAGTTTGTAGGAAAGACTACAGGTGTTGCATAGTTATTTAAAGCTCTAGTGTACAGTTTTATAAAAACAATATAAATCGGGGTGACTGTGAATGAATAAGTCATTGAAATTAACAGCATGTAATCCTTACACTCATCTAATGTGATCTCCAAGTTGTGTAGTGGTTCCCCTCTCCCCATCTTTTCCCCACTAATGCCATAGTATTTGCTAATAAATACTTAATCCATGGTTATATTGAAGCTGCTTTGCCACTAGGGGAAAAAAACAAAATATTTTCTTCAGTTGTTTTACAAACTTTGTAATTGGATGAACTTCACCAGGCAAAAAAACAAGTGGATGGAAACAAAATGAATGCAGCAGGGTCTGTCTAGCTTATGGAGGATGGACTTGAATAGTAAAAATAGATCCCTTTGGGTGGCTTACAAAGCACAGAGGCCCAAAAAACAGTACGAAGACTCATTCATAAATCTTAACCTACTAATGTCAAACCCATGGTATCTGGAGTTGAATAAAATTCCAATGCTTCCACTCTAAAAAAAAGTGGAAATGCCTCGGGCAAAAATAAGTTATAACATCTACCCTACATTTGCCAATGATATCAAACACCTGAGAACCAGGTTAAACAGTAACTATTTGAATTCTACATGAAAAGAGAAAAAATAACTGGAATTAAAATCTAAAAAAAAAAAAAACTCACAAAAATTAAATTCTCTATATAATACTGATAAACAGATACAGAAAGAAAATTATAATGATCTCTCATTGGGTATAGATAATTGATCATATAACTTTGATCACTAATATACAAGTATTGTCAAAATAGGTTTTTTTGTTTGGTTGGTTTTTTGTTGATTTTTTTTTTTGGCAGCCTCTTTCTCCCTAGATTATACGTATGGCATTCAGTCTAGTGACTGCCTTTCTTTCCAAACACAATTCCTTCCCTTTTCTTTTCTCTGTAAGGGCTTAGTCAAGGCTGTCAGTCAGAATGAGCAATAAGATATTAGTTCACTCCTAGATACACCAAAATCCCTGCCACACCTGTGGGGACTGTGGCATTGTTTAAACAGGTAATAAGAAGCCTTTATATAACACAGATATCAGACTACTTTATGGTCAATTATTGTTGTGTATGCTTGAAAACAACTCTGGGTGTCGGTTTGGTATGTTCTCAATTTTAAAATATAATTATTTAACAACAGAGACTAGGTAATATGCCCAAAGCTTTGGGGACATATAATTATTTCTAAGACCAGACAGTGCCTTAATAATCTCACTGTTGGGGGAAGAGTTGCAATTAATCACATTGACAGAGAACCAAAGGATTGAACTCAAGTAGACCTTTTAGAATAGTGATCTGGCAAAGGATATGTATTTTTAAAAATCAAATAAAAGTTAAACTTGTGTTACAGTTTTGTGTTTTGATAGTAAGAGAACCAAATTAAAGAAAGGAAGTCAGCTTTGAGGTAATCTGGCATTTATCCAGATTGAGGGTCTACCAGAAAACAGTTCTGGGAACTGACACATATGACGCTCCTGTACAAATATTTTCTTGCACAATTTGAGCTATCTTGAGGGTTAATTTTTCTGAGACATTGTGTCAGGTTTGACTCAAGACTTTAGAGTTGAGTTTGAGCCTAGTAAATCTTAATGAGTGATAATTGATGTCCTGTCAAACTATCTAGAAAGCATAGCTGGCTATTCATGGCCAAATACAGTCACCTAATTTCCAAAAATTATGAAGCCATCTTGTAAGATTCAAAATATAGATGATGTGGGTGGGTCTAAAGAGGCATTGTACAGATTCATTGTGTTACAAAAGATAAGTGGGTTGGAAAATTGCTGCTAGGTGCCTGAGCACGCCTGTGGCTGAGTTTTCAGCTCTTTAATGGTTGAGTAGCTGGTAATGTAGTTAGAAAACTAGGTTAAGCCAGTCTCCAGTTGTTTGTTGGCTGACTTCATGCTTGTTTATGAACTCTACTCTTCTAAAAACATGTGTTATAATTTCATCTTATGAAACATTGATGAAGGTGTAGAAAATGATTATGATGGCTGTGCACCCAAATGAGAATTTCCCTTTTCCTGAAAAAACCAGAACATGTAACCTCTTCTTTAAGAATCACAGATCTGTTTGACCCCCCCTCAACAGAATACTATCTAGAAACTTTGAAGTACTTGTTTCAAACAGAATTACTCTAATAATAGTTCTTGCAAAATCCATGTGGGTATGTCTCATCTAACTTGGTTATTCTCCTTAGATTCAAAATTATAGCCTGCAAATTGAAAATTATATATAGCTTTTGCAGGGCAAGACCATAATTCTAGGCTTGTGCCTTTTTTTTTTTTTTTTTTTTTGAATCCCAATAAATCACACTCCACGCAGCCCTGACGCAGGATTGTTTTTTAGTCTCCAGGAGAACCCTGTGTCAGACATTACAAAGCTCTGCTGTTTTGGTTCTCAGCAGACCTTGGGGCTCCCCTGAAAACTTGCTCACATTCTTCCTCTTTGTCCCTAGGAAATGCACGCTAAGGCAGTATTGGCTCTGTTTTCTGCCTGCAGCCTCAGCATCTCACCTGCACAGATCCTTCCAGATTAGGGTTATATCCTCCATATGTCAGAAAAGGTCAGGGGACATCCATGTCGGAAGGTGGTAGGTTGTTTTTATGGTACCTGCCTTTACATCTAAGATATCCTTCAGGCTACTTAAATTCCCTTCTGGAGCAGGGGTTGAAAAGTCATGGGTCTTGGTACACTGATGAGTCCCCCTGTCTACCTATTTTAAGTTGATAAGATGGGATGGGGTGGGGTGGGAAAGAGTAAAGTGGATAGAATAGAATAGGTCATGTCAGACGCAATGGCTCATGCTTGTAATCCCAGTACTTTGGGAGGCCAAGCTAGGAGAATCACTTAAGCTTGGGAGTTTGAGACCTGCCTACTCAACATAGTGAGACCTCATCTCTACAAAAAAATTGAAAAATCAACTGGCGTGGTGATGCGCACCTGTAGTGCCAGCTACTTGGGAAGCAAAAGTGGGAGGATCACCTGAGCTCAGGAGTTGGAGGCTGTGGCAAGCCAAGATTGTGCCACTGCACTCCAGCCTGGGCGACAGAGTGAAACGCCAACTCAAAAAAAAAAAAAAAAAAAAGATGTTGATTGAAAGAGATTGTCAGTAGCAGGATACTGCTGAGGTGGGGAGGGGACACAATACCAATAAGTGTACCTGATCTCAAACCAGGTAGAGTGGGGACCAAAGGGAGACCCAAACTTTACCTGTACAACATTCACTTGTATACCTAATCCCGAATTGTACTCCACATCTTTAAAATAAAATAAATAGAAAAAATACAAAAATTTAAAAATATATAAATAAATAAAATAGTGATGCTGGTAAAAAAAAAAAAGATTATAAACACAGAATCAATGTCAGCTTCATGTAAATGGGGTGTGATTTCCATAATAAAGCCATTATTGTTGTCACTGGTGCATAGCAATAAAGCCAAGACTGCAATTACAAAAGAAGCATAATATAGCACTACACTTTCTTTAAAAACGGCAGTTAAATTCCTTGAAATCATATTTGCCACCAAAAAATAGAGATGGGATACATTCTCAGTGGAACTTGCTAACGCCCATGAGTAGACTTTCTTTTATTTTTCTTTCTTCCTCTTTTTATTTTAAAATTGTGGGGTACAGTTTAGGGTGAGGTATACAAATATTCATCGGGCAGGTACCCTTGTTGATGAGGTGTGCCCCCCCCACCCCAGGCAGATAACGACTACGGTGAATCCCATCTTGCCCCCCCCTGCCCCCCCCAGTTTCCCACTGCTGTCGATCCTTTTCTTATAGTATTACGGTAGTTGTTCAAGGTCCACTTATGAGTAGGCGGGCGCTGGTGGGAGCGTGAAAGTCTGTCTGAGGGGACGACTGCAAGCCCCCACCACCTTGAGACTGGAGCGCAGGAACACGCCTGCTGATGCTGGGGGAGCAAACATTCTTAAAGTTGGCAGTACTCACTGACATATCATTGCTCATTTTTTTTCCTTTCCGCAAGTGATTTCTTTCACGAAAACCTTTTTGAAACTACTTTGTTTTTCATATTAGTGACTCTTGTTAATTTAAGTGTATAAATTAAGTACTTTGATGGTTTGACTTTGATGGTTTCTCCCTGCAGTGGAATTTTATCATGACAAGCCTGACTTATCTAAGTCTTCTTTTTCTTCATTGCAGTAAAATAGTCATAACATAAAATTTAATATCTTAACCTTTTTGTTGTTGTTGTTTTTGGAGTCGGGTTCGCACTCTGTTTCCCGGGCTTGAGGGCAGTAGCAACATCACTGCTCACCACAGACTCGACCTCCTGGGCTCAGGTGATCCCTCCTCCTCAATCTGCCAAGTACCTGGGAATACAGGACCACACCACCACAGCTGGCTAATTTTTAAAAATTTTTTCTTGCTATGTTGCCCAGGCTGGTCTCGAAATCCTGGGCTCAAGCAGTCCTCTCACCTCAGTCTCCTAGAGTGTTGGGATTACAGGCATGAGCCACTGCGCCCAGCTAATCTTAACTACTTTCAGTATACAATTCAGTGTCATTAAGCACATTCACAATGTTTTGCAGCCATCACTACTATCAGTAATTCCCACCCCAGACAGAAACTCTTTCCATTCAACAGTAACTTGTCGTTCCTTCTTCCTCCCAGGCCCTAATAGCCTAGATTCAACTGTCTATGAATCCTCTCATTCTAGGCACCTCATGTAAGTGGAGTTATACAATAGTTGTCCTTTGGTGTCTGGCTTATTTCACTTGAAAACATACTCAGGGGTTGTCCATGTTACAGCGTGTATCAGAATTTCATTTAAGCACGAGTGTCTCAGTCTGTTCAGTCTGCTATAACAATTTACCCTAGACTGGTGGGCAAAAGAAATTTATTTTTCATATTTCTGGAGGCTGAGAAGTTCAAGATCAAGGTGTCAGTAGATCTGGTGTCTGGTGAGGGCCCTGCTTTCTGGCGTATGGATGGCACCTTCTCACTGTGTCTTCACATGGAAGAAGGGGCAATCAGCTCTCTGGGGACTGACCCTATTCACAAGGGCAGCACTTTCACAACTTAACCACCTCCCAGAGCATTGGCCCACATCCTGATACTATCACTGGTGATTAGGTTTCAACATGTGAAGTTCAGGGTGATTAGGTTTCAACATGTGAATGCATACATACATTCAGAACATAGCACCAAGTCATCTCATATTGTATGTAAAGGCAATTTTTTTTTAATCCATTCATCTGTTGATGGACATTTGGGTTGTTTCTACCTTTGGGCTATTTTGAATGGTGCTGCCGTGAACACTGTTGTACAACAACCTGGTCGAGTCCCTGCTTTCAATTATTTTGAGTATACATGTGGAGGTAGGATGGTTGGATCATGTGATAATCCTATGTTTAGCTTTTTGAGGTACCACCAAACTGTTTTCCACGGCAGCTGCAGCATCTTACCTCTCTCTATCAGTAATGACCAAGGGCTCTAGTTTCTAAACATCCTCGCCAACACTTACTAATTCCTGTTTTTTTTTATAACAGCTACCCTAATGGGTATGAAGCAGTATCTCATTGTGGTTTTGATTAATTTTCCTGGTAGCTCATGAAGTTGAGCATCTCTTCGTGTGTTTATTGGCCATCTGTACGTCTTCCTTAGAGAAATGTCTGTCCAAGCCCTTTGCCCATTTTGGACCAGTTTACAAGGGGTTTTGTTGTTGAGTTCTAGTTCTTTATTTCTTCTGGATAGCACAGTTCTCTATACTCATTTCTGAGTTCCAACACTGTGTTTTTAGGACCTCCTTTTATTGAGAACATTGAAATGATTCTGTTTTCTATCTTAACTAATTCCTAAGTTGTTTCCAATATTACCAATTATAAATGCCTTCTCCAGTAAACAACGAATTATAAACAACAGAGGAGTTATTAGTAGTTCACCAAATGTGAAATGACAGCTTAAGAAATAGAAAACTAAAGTGATCTTCATTAAATAGAGCATTAATTTCCAATCTGCCAAATGGCATTCATAGGAGCTATTCACCAACAGTGTCCCCAACCAGTGTTCATTGCCATCACCCACTCTCAACATCCCTTCTCTTTTTACTCAGGCCCCAGAGAGAGTTAAAGATGGATTAATCAGAAAGTTGATGAAGGTCCTCTCACCTGCATAGGCCCCTCCCAAGATCCTGTACCTATTATGGTTTTGTGATTTATGTTTTTATTTATTATAGAGATGAGGTCTCACCAAGTTGCCCAGGCAACTTGTCCAGGTGGTCTCGAAGCCGTGGGCTCAGGCAGTCATCTCACCTCAGCTTCCCAAAGTGCTGGGATTATAGGCGTGAGCCACCGTGCCCGGCTGCGATTTATGTTTTTTAGAGAAGCCTCCCAGTCAGACACAATAACGCACACCTATAATCACAGCACTTTGGGAAGCCAAGGCAAGAGAATTGCTTGAGTCCAGGAGTTCGAGACCACCTGGACAACATAGCAAGACCTCGTCTCTACAGCAAAATAAAAAATTAACTGAGCATGGTGGTGTGTGCCTATAGTCCCAGCTACTTGGGAGGCTGAAGCCAAAGGATCTCCTGAGCCCGGGAGGTTGAGGCTGTGGTGAGCTGTGATCGTGACAATGCACTCCAGCCTGGAAGACAGAAGTGAGATTCCAACTCAGAAATAAATAAAGAAACAAAATAAAGAAGTCTCCCCAGGTTTCATAAGCTTCAGGCCCACAAAATCTGGATGTGATACTAAATCTGTTTCTTCCATCTGAAATCGTCTTAATCATTGTTGCCCTTCTGGAAAACATGCCTGGCATCTATTGTTAAGTCCACTGAGTTATTTATGACTGCCTTTTTTCCTTGCCGAATTTCTTGTCTGGAGTGCCAAGCTACCACACTTTTCTGCAGGATTCCAGAAAACCGTGAGCCATGGATGTTTCCAGTCAGTTGCTCCATTGGCTTTCCCGCTAAGCTCTGTCAACACACCACACTCGCCTTGCTCCGGGCACTTTGAGGAGCAAGCATGCCAGACTTGGAAAACATGGCTTCTAGTTGCTCGCAGAAAATGTGCATGTCCCTTTGTTCTCCACACAGAGCCATAAATAGAGTTTTGTTCTTATGCCGTGGAAGCCAAGAATGCAGTTGCCAGACTTGATACCTAATCTTTGAAAAATTTCATGTGCATAGCCTAGGCCGTCTCCTAAATATTAAGGTGTCCTGTCAGAAGTCAAAAGGAGCCTTCTGGCCCTTTATCAAATGGTATGATTTGTTTAAGAAATGAATTTTTATCAAAATTAAATGCATCTTATGAATCTTAATATATTCTCTCCTGTCCTGTTGCAAGACTTTCATAACAAAATAGCTTATCATCTATATAATCCTTTTCTTATGCTATTCTTATTTTCCCCGTGTGATTATAATAATAACTCACTTTGTATATATTTTGACTAAGGGTGTATCTGAGCACAACACCATCCCCTTCTAAAGCTTTCTTTTTTCTCAAAAAATTACTTGGGTTCCTTCTTCCTCCTCCCAGTCTCCTTCTCCCTCTTTTCCTTCTCTTCTTGTTCTTTCTTTTCCCTTCCTTTCCCAAACAATTTTATCCTAAAGCTGCTAGCTGGTACAGAGGAAGGTTGTGTGTCTGCGGGTAGGTGTCCAAGCATGGGTGTCAGAATCCAGTCACAGTGTGGAGGGCACCCCTGGGAGGGGTGGGGCACAGCCCAACATGAAATGTCAGAAGCCGAGTGAGTTTGGGAGACCACCTGAGCAAGGGAAGGGATGACAGCAATGGGCAACTGATTACATTCAGCGAAGGTAACATTTGGCTTAGGTGAGTATACTAAGAATAATGAGAGATCAGCCAGGTTTGGATGCTCACGCCTGCAATTCCAGCAACTCGAGAGGCCAAGGCAGGAGGATTACTTGAAGCCAAGAGTTTGAGAACAGCCTAAACAGCATAATAAGACTCCCATCCCTACAAAAGAATTTTTTTTAGTTCACTGGGTGTGGTGGCACACACCTGTAGTCCAGCTACTTGAGAGGCAGAGGTGGGAGGATTGCGTGAGCCCAGGGGTTCATGACCTCAAGACTGCAGTGAGCTGTGATCACACCACTGCACTCCAGCTCTGGTGACAGAGCGAGACCCTGTCTTTAAAAAGATAATAATAGTAAAAATGTAAAACTTAAAAGAACCATATATGAGAGATTTTTACTGACAGATAATGGATACAAATATGGAAGAGAGAAAACTAGAATCCAATGGGTATTGGGCTGGAGTTGGAGGAAGGACTGGTATGAACGAATGGCTTTCATTATATAGACATAGGTACAGAAAAATAGAGACTGTGTGTGTGTGTGTGTGTGTGTGTGTGTGTGTGTGTGTGTGTGTGTGTCTGCACGCGTGCGCATGTGCGCACATGCACATATACATATGTGTTCTCCAGCTCTGTCTACTGAGACAGCCTAGGAGTTGCAACAGTTATGACCATACCTCACCCTAGATCTTGCTTCCTTAATGCCATTATCCCCTAAAAGAAACCCGGACTGGGGCAGGGAAACTTTGAAACACCTTGAGCCCAAAAGCAAGCACTTGCTAAAGAAAAGGCACAGAAACCATCATGAAGGGGCTCCCACTAGGGACAGTTTGGACATCAAAATAAATGATGTGACGAATGGATAATAACCCACTAAATGAAGCAGGAATCTCTAAGTCCATATTATGGATAGATCAAACATTTGATAGGGAAAAGGATATTTACATCATTTTAAATTGCTGACATACAAGACACTTATTAATTACAAAAGGGAAAGGACTAACTTTACAGTGGAGAACGTGTGCTTAATCACATGACCAAAATGAGCGTCTTCAGAAATGGGACAAATTGAAGCCAGGCGAAGTAGCTCATGTCTGTAATCCCAGCACATTGGGAGGCTGTGGTGGGAGGATTGTTTGAGCCCAGGAGTTTGAGACCAGCTTAGGCAACATAGTGAGACCTCAGCTTTACAAATAAAAAAAATTAATGGGCATAGTGGTACACACCTGTTAGTCCCAGCTACTCGGGAGATTAAGGCAGGAGGATTGCCTCAGCCTAAAAGGCTGAGGCTGTGGTGAGCTGTGATTGTGCCACTGCACTCCAGCCTGGGTGACAGAGTGAGACCCTGACTCAAAAAATAAATAAATAAATAAATTATTGTAGTGCTTAATAGAATGCTATAAGAGGAACCTAGCATCACGTCTGTGATTCTTGCAAAAACATTTGTAATTTAAATCTAATTATGAGAAAACATCAAACAAACTCAAATTCAAGGGTACTCTACAAGAAAAACTGTCAGGTAATCATCAAAAGCATCAGAGTCATGAAAGTCAGACACCCAGCAGAATCATTCAAGATTCAAAGAGACTACAGAGACACGCCAGTGGTGGAAGGCTGGATCTTTCTGCTACAAAGAAAACTATTGGAAATAAGTAAGTGGAATTTGAGGATGGTAGTTGTATTTTGCATTGCTATAAAGGAATACCTGAGGCTGGGTCATTTATAAACAAAAGAGGCTTATTTTGGCCTGCAGTTCTGCATGGTGCTGGCATCTGCTGGGCTTCTGGTGAGGCTTCAGGAAGCTGCAATCATGGCGGAAGAAGGGGGGCAGGCATGTCATGTGGCGAGAACAGAAGCAAGAGAGAGAAGGAGGGGCCAGGCTCTTGAAAACAGCCAGCTCTCTTGTGAACTAAGAGTGAGAGCTCACTCCTGACCTCGAGAATGGCACAAGCCAAACCATTCATGAGGGGTCCGCCCCCGTGACCCAGTCACCTTCCACACCCACCTCCCACACCCACCCACCAGTCACCTCCCACCTCCAAGACCGGGAACCACATTTCACCATGAGATTTGGAGGGGACTGTATCCAAGTGAGATAAGTAGGTGTGCCAATTTCCTGATTTAATGCGGTGTGCTTATGTAGGAACATATCTTTGTGAAAAATACACATGAAAGTATTCAGAGGGTGATGGGAGGTCAGGTTGACAGTTTTCAAATGGTTCAGGAAACAAAAAAAAAAAACTTTGCTGTTGTATTAGCAACTCTTCTGTACGTTTGAGATTGTTTCCAAATAAAATAAAATTTACGAACTGCGAGAGTTGACCTGGCGGTGGCTCAGCCTATAATCCCAGCACTTTGGGAGGCCAAGGCGAGAGGACTGTCTGAGCCCAGGGGTTCAAGACCAGTCTGGGCAACTTGGTGAGATCCCGTCTCTACAATAAATCACAAAAATTAGCCGGGCCTGGTGGTGTGCGTCTGTAGTTCCAGTTACTTGGAAGGCTGAGGTGGAAGGATCACCTGAGCCCAGCAGGTCAAGGCTGTGGTGGCCAGGAGCGGCCACTGCACTCCAGTCTGGGTGACAAGAGTAAGACTCTAACTCAAAAAAAAAAAAATTGTGAAAGTTGCATTTAACTGTTCAAATTTCCATAGTGCGTGAGGATTTTATGTGTTAATTGATGACAGTGGGTAAAGGACTTTGAGGTCTGTTATAAAAGTTGTCGGGGATGTGGTCCATCCCGATGTCTTTCAACAGTTTCAACATGTGTTTGAAATGGCTGCAAAGATCTGATTCACTGTCTTAATATTATATAACCTGCCATTTAAATATTAAAATCTAGGCCAGGTACAGTGGCTCTTGTCTGTAATCCCAGTACTTTGGGAGGCCAGGATGAGAGGATCACTTGAGCCCAGGAGTTCGAGACCAGCCTGAGCAACATAGTGAGACCTCGGCTCTACAAAAAAAAAGAGAAAATCAAAAAATTATCAGGCTTGGTGGCGTATGCCTGTAGTCCCAGCTCCTTGGGAGGCTGAAGCAGAAGGACCGGCTGAGCCTAGGAGATCGAGGCTGTGGTGAGCCATGATCATGCTACCGCACTCCAGTCTGGGCAACCAGAAAGACCCCGACTCAAATAAATAAATAAATATTAAAAATCCCCTCCCCCCTCGCCTTGGGGAGGTGAATCTTCTCTCTCTCTCTCTCTCTCTCTTTCTAATTTACTATTAAATAAACTATATTTTCTAATCTAAAAAAAAATGCCCCCATAAGGTTATTATTCTAAAACCCAAATAGCAAAGAAAATTCAAAATAGACAGGTGGCAAAAGTCATGAAGTCCCTTGGCCCTGAGGAAGTCAGTTCTGAAAACTGTCGAAACGATTTGCCCTAGAACATGATGAGCTGAGTAAGCTCACTTGATCGTAGTGAATCAGTCACTTCATCTTTGCCCTTAACCTTAGTAATAAATGTTTGTGTCTTCTTGATCAGAAAAAGGAGGTGAGTCCATATTTGTTGATCGCCCACACACAGACAAGGTATAATTTTTGTTCGGAGGCACCTAGTTGGAATGTGCTCCTTCTGGGAGCCTACAGTTGTCTGCCATTTTCTGGTGGAAGGCTCTCGAGATTTCTCGATCTCAGGAGCTGTGGGTGGTATTTTCTGAGCAGCCCAGCAGGTGGCAGTCCAGGAGAGGAGCAGTGCTCACCCTGACCCATCCCCGGGACCTACCGGCAGCTCCGTTTGCCAAACAGAAAGAAATGTGGACTCAGCAATGTGCCGTCTCGTCTCTGGCATACGGATGGGATTTCCAAGGTTGTTCTCTCAAAATGGGCACTTAAGCACGCAGAGCAGCACAGAAACAAGCCAAAGATAATTTTGTGTAGACGTGTGATCATGTCGTATTTAGAATCTCTCAAATTCTCTCTCTCTCTCTCTCTTTAATTTCTAGAAATCCCACTGATTTTGTATCTCTTTGCCCTGATTTCTGTGACGTGGCTTTGGGGAGGACTGCACATGGCCTACAGACACTTCTGGATGTTGGTCCTCTTTGTCATTTTCAACAGTTTGCAGGTAAGCCCCACAGTTCTGTCAGTGACAATACACATATATCCTAATGAATGCAAGGCATGGAGTGCGATATTAAAGATGCAAGAATCCACACACAAGTGACTTCAAGTGCATGATAACGTCACATAGAGTCGTAAAATAAAATGGTAGGGGGCTAAATCTTTAACGTTTGAAATGTGACGGATTCCAACTTGCCTATTATACAGCTAAGGAAGGCATAGAATGTTTATGCTCCTTCATGCTGACAACATTCAACTAAGAACAAAAACATATTTCTTTTTCAGCAGGATTAATGCCTCTAAACTTTGCAGCTGGCAGCCATGCAGGATCTAGGCAAACATTTGGACCATGGTGTGTCTAGACTTTAGATCAATCGAGGAGTGAAATAGATAGCGGTGTTCAAGGATTCCCCTCTGAAGTCTAATGCTTAGTGAGATAAGAGTGTTTGGTTCAATGAAAAATGACTGGCATCCTTTAAGTCCCGCCGGGCCCAGCTGCAAGTGCGTTTTGTGAGCATGCCTGAATAACATAACTAGAAATTATGTAACTGTGGCAAAAATTAAAGCTGACTTTGCTAGGTAGTACTTCTGTCAAATGAAAAAACGTTGCACCTGGAAATTAACACATGAAAGGCCTATCCTAGACTAAAATAATTTCCTAAATTTACCAAAATCATCTTTAAATAGTCTTTATTTTGGCTACTGTCTTGCAAGGATCATGTGTATAAAACATGTGTGTGTGTGTGTGTGTGTGTGTGTGTGTACACGTATACACATACATTTAGAGTATACACATACATTTAGAGTTGTAGCACACAATTGCAATAGGACAATGAATTTTAGGTGTGCATTTTAGGAGACAAATTCTTTAGTTAAATCATAGCTTACATGAGCATGCCTCATCAAAGCGTGTTATCAGATGAGGAAAGAAATACACAAAATAACTAAAAGTCTGGAATCGAGTTGATAGATGGACACCTCTCTATGGATGTAATCGTAATTGAACTCTCACTGCCTGTCAGGAGGTGTGCTAAGGTGGCCAACAACAGAGGGCAGAAACCTCCTGCCCCCCAGGACTGAACAATTTGCTCCCAGAATACACCAAGGCAGGTGCCACGTAAACAGCATGATGAGAGGGTGTGGGGGGCTGTTGACCATCAGGTCAGAGCCGTCAGGTCAGAGGCCCTGTCCTCATCACCTTTGGAGCCCTGGGGCCCAGTGGCACTAAGATCAATGTCCAAACTGACAGTCTACAGATGGATTATTGTATTTGGAAGACACACAATGGCCTACAAAAGATGGTTTTCGATTTTTAAATCATTGCTGTGAACTTTTAAAATCTAGACGTTTCCCATCAAAAACCTGAATGTCTAGCTTTTCTTTGAAAGAAAGAATTGCGTGAGAGCAGTTTTCAAGCCCCAGTAGACCCGATACACTTTCTGCACGTTACCTGCCCCTGCGTTTGTGACACCTTTCCTGTTTCTGACACAGATGATGAGTGTAGGGTTAAAAATGGGTATTTCAGGTAGAGAAACCTGTTAGCGGAGGCTCAAAAAAGGGAAAGTGATCCCTCTCTAAGCAGATGGTTGGTCAGGCAGAGGAAAGATTTTGCAATTAGAAAAGCCGTGGTGGAATAGAAGACAGGGAGGGTTGACTGGCTTCAATGCCAGCTTCCCACGCTCAGGGTGCTGCATTGCAACCTTGGCACAGTGAGAAGCCAGCAACTGAGTGTTGCTTTGTTTTGTGGATTTGGTTATGTTTTATTTTATTTTATTTTATTTTATTTTATTTTATTTTTGAGTTGGAGTCTCACTCTGTCGCCCAGACTGGAGTGCAGTGGCCACTCCCGACCACCGCAGCCTCGACCTGCTGGGCTCCGGCGATCCTTCCACCTCAGCCTTCCAAGTAGCCGAAACTACAGGCGCGCGCTACCACGCCCGGCTAGTTTGTGATTTATTGTAGAGACGAGGTTTTGCCAAGTTGCTCGGCCTGGTCTTGAACCCGCGGACTCAGGCAATCCACTCACCTCGGCCTCCCAAAGTGCTGGGATTACAGGCTGAGCCACCGAGCCCGGCCATGTTTTATTTTTTAAATTAATTTTTTTTAAGTTTTGAATGCAGTGACATGCTCATTCCTATTCTTTTTTTTTTTTTTTTTTTTTGAGTTGGAGTCTCACTCTTTTGCCCAGGCTGGAGTGCAGTGGCACACTCACGGCCACCCCAGCATTGACCTGCTGGGCTCCGGCGATCCTTCTGCCTCAGCCTTCCGAGTAGCTGGAACTACAGGCGCGCGCTACCACACCCGGCTAATTTTTTTTTTTTTAAGGTAGGGACAAGGTCTCGCCCAGTCACCTGGGCTGGTCTCGAACCCACGGGCTCAGGCAGTCCACCCGCCTCAGCCTCCCAAAGTCCTAGGATTACAGGCTGAGCCACCAAACCCAGTCTCATTTCTATTCTTTAGAAGGATAACTGGAAATGTTTAGGAAGGGATATTGAAAAAAATTGCTCCAAGTGGGTAGGCTATTGTCATATTCCAGACTGTTGAGTTCTGGCAGTACACCTGGAATAGCAAGTATATGGCAGGTTTGAGAGTTGTTATAGAAGTCGACATTATTTTTTTTTAATTGACACATAATAATTGTACATATTGGTATGAGCCACCAGCACTGAGTACTTTGAGAGGCTGAGGTAGGAGAATTGCTTGAACCCACGAGTTCGAGACCACATAGCGAGACCTTGTCTCAACAATAAAGCAAAAAATCAGCCAGGTGTAGTGGCACGCGCCTGTAGTCCCAGCTATCCAGGAGGCTGAGGCTGAAGGATCCACCTGAGCCTAGGAGGTCAAGGCTGTGATGAGCTGTGTTCACGCCCATTGAACTCCAGCCTGGGTGCCAGAGAGATACTCCGACTCAAATATAACAATAGTAATAATTGTACATATTTATGAAATACATTGTGATGCTTACATAATGTATTATGAGAAGATCGAGGTAATGGGCATATCCATCATCTCAAATGTTTATCGTGACTTCGTGTTAGAAACGTTCAATATCCTCCTTCTAACTTCTTGAAACTATATATTATTGTTAACTATAGTCATCATACGGTGCTACAGAACACTAAAACTTATTCTACTTTTTACTTCTATGTGATCAACATATTTTAGCTTCCACACATGAGTGAGAACACACAATGCTTAACTTTCTGTTCTTGGCTTATTTCACATAACATAATGTCTTCTGGTTCCATCCGTGCTGCTGTGAGTGGCAGGATTTCATCCTTTTTATGGTCAAATGCTATTCCATTGTGTGTGTATGCCACATTTTATTTATCCATTGATCTGTTGTGGGAACCTAGGTTGATTCCGTATCTTGGCGTTTGTCAGTAGTGCTATGGTCAACGTGGGGGTGCAGCTGTCTCTTTGATATGTTGATTTCCTTTCCTTTGGATAAATGCCCAGTAGTGAGACTGCTGGACCATATATGGTGGTTCTCTTTGGACTTTTTGAGCACCCTATACTGTTCTCCATATGACTATGGGGGAGATCCCCCCCAAAAAATGGAATTAGCTTTTTTCTTTTGTGAAGGACAGACCCCTTGTAGTACACTCGGAATTTGTTTCTACAGATCAAATGGTCAACCAAAGTTTTTATCTGGAAGTTGTGAGAAGGTTGCATCATGATTTGCAGAAGCAATGTCCTGATTTGTGGCAAAAAGGTGACTGGTTCCCCGTGACAACGCACCTGCTCACACCATGCTGAGTGTTCAGCAGTTTGTGACCAAAAATGACATGACCTCCATGCCCCACCCCCACCCCCCATTCAACTAATCGTGCCCTGGGGTCCTATTTGTTGTTTCCCTGGATGAAAAAAGTCCTCAGAGGGAAACTTTTCGCTGATGTGGAAGAGGTGAAACAAAAAGTGGCAGGGGCTCTAAAAGACATCAAAACTGACGACTTCAAAAACTGTTTTGAGCAGTGGGAAAAGCATCTTGATAGGTGTATTGCATCAAACGGAGAGTACTTTGAAGGTGACTAAAACTTAAACATGTAAGAATAAATGTACAATTGTATATAAATAAATTCTGGGTCTTTTGGGTCCCCTCCTGCTAATTTACATTCCCACCAGCCAGTGTGTGAGTTCCCCTTTCTCCACATCCTCACCAGCATCTGTTATTTTTTGTCTTTTTAATGACAGCCTCCCTAACTGGGGTGAGATGATACTTAATTGTGGTTTTCATCTGCATTTTCCTGATGATTAATAATCCTGAGCATTTTTATACATTTGTTGGCCGTTTGTGTGTCTGTTCATGTCATTTGCCCATTTTTTAATCGGATTAGTTCTGCTGTTGAAATATTTAAGTTCCTTGTATATTCTGGACATTAATCCTTGTCAGATGAATAATTTGCAAATATTTTCTCTCACCCTGTGGACTGTCTTTTTTCAGTTTGTTGCTTGTTTCCTTTGCTGTGTAGAAGCTTTTTAGTTTGACATAATCCCATTTGTTGCCTGTGCTTTTCAGGTCTTCTTCATAAAATCTTTCCCCAGACCAATGTCCTAAAGCATTTTCCCTATGTTTTCTTCCCATAGTCTTATAGTTTGAAGTCTTGCTCTTATGTCTTTGATCCATTTTGAGTTGATTTTTATAAAGGGTGAGAGGTGAGACTCTAATTTTTTTCTTCTGCATTTGGATATATCCAGGTTTTCCAGAACCATTTATTGAAGAGACTATCCTTTCCCCAACAAGTGTTTTTACTGCTTCCATCAAAAATTAGTTGGCTGTAGATATGTGGATTGATTTCTGGGTTTGCTATTCTGTCCCATTGACCTGTTTCTGGCTTTTGTGCTGTGTTATTTTGGTTCTGTAGTTTTGAAGTATATTCTGAAGTCTGGTAGTATGATGCCTTCTACTTTGTTTTGGGGGCTTAGGATTGCTTTAGCTATTTGGAGTCTTTTGTAGTTCCATACAAATTTTAGAATTTTTTTTTTTTTCCTATTTCTAAAGTGAAGAATATCATTAGTATTTTGATAGGGCTCACATTGACTCTGTAGGTTGTTTTGGGTAGTATCGTCATTTTAACAATATTAATTCTTCTAGTCCACGAGCATGAGATAAACATTAATGAAATTTGGTTAGCCAATTAAAAGTAAGAATGAGAGTGTGAGAGACAAACGCTGCTTAGAAGTTCCTGGTTTGGGGAATGGCTGGGCACTGTCACCTTTAATCAAAGCGGAGCTCACAAAAAGAGCAAGGTCGAAGGCATATGCAGGAAGCTAGTGAGACTTGGGAGACACTGGTGAATACTGTATTCCAGTGTCTTAGTAACTGGGTATAAGGCTAGGGCTAGAGAAAGAGATTGTTAATGATTGATAGTTAGGAAGAGAACCAGGACAGGGTTTGCAGTTATGGGTAGAAAAAGAAACTTTAAAAGGAAGCAACTGGCCAGGTGTGGGGCAGCCCCCTCGGATCCCCTCCCACTGTGAGAGCTTTTCTGTCCTCTTAATAAATCCTGCTTTAAAAAAAAAAACAAAAACTGGCCAGGTGTGGTAATCCCAGTATTTTGGGAGGTAGAGGCAAAAGGATTGCCTGAGCCCAGGAGTTCAAGACCAGCCTGAGCAACTTGGCAAGACCTATAGTTCCAGCTACTTGGAAAGCTGAGGCAGAAAGATTGCCTGCGCCCAACAGATTGAAGCTGCGGTGGCTGTGAGCATGCCACTGCACTCCAACCTGGGCAGCAGAGTGAGATTCTGACTCAAAAAAAATGCAACTGGCTGGGTGCAGTGGCTCATGCCTGTACTCCTAACACTTTGGGAGGCTGAGGCAAGATGATTGCTTGAACCAAAGGTTCAAGACCAGCCTGGGCAACATAGTGAGATCTCATCTCTACAAAATATTAGCCAGATGTGGTGGTACACACCTGTAATTCCTGTTACTCATGAGGCTGAGGCAGAAGGATCACCTGAGCCCAGAAGGTCGAGGCTGTGGTATCCTGTGACCATGTCACTGCACTCCAGCCTGGGCAACAGAGTGAGACCATAACTCAAAAAAAGCAAAACAAACCAAAGGAACCAACACCTAACTCTGTCAAGTATAGCAGAGAAGTTAAGTAGGATGAAGACTAAGGAGAAGATGGTCTCATGCTGTGGTCCCCAAAGCATCATGTGCATCAGAATTCCACAGGGGTTCGTGAAAACACAGATGGTGAGGCCCCACTCCCAGAGTTTCAGATATGGTAGGTCTGGGTGGATCCAATCATTGACATCTCTCACAGGTTTCCAGATGATGCTGATTCAGTTGGTCTAAGAGCCAAATGGAGTAAAAAGAAGTGAAATGGAGTCTGCAGAGAGCGGCCTTAGAAAGGGAGGCTGGTTGGCTTCAAGGAGATGGTTTGGTTTGGCTTTCTTCACTTGTGACAAGAACTAACAAAGGGGAAATTGACAACTGGAGGGAAGACTCATTGTCATGGCAAGACCATGGATGAGACAGGAAGAACAGGAGAGACCAGGGCTTCTCAGAGGGAGGAGTAGAGATATCCATTCTCTGAGGCTGGGGAAATCAGCAGAGACGGGTGGATGTGACCATCTACTCTGGAGCTCCACGTGGGAGATGTTGGCATCTGCATCTGATGCTTTCTCTTGTCTCTTAAAGGCAGGAGGCAAGGTCCTCTGTTGAGTGGAATGGATTGAAAACTCAAGGTAAAAATAAGAAGAATGGAACAGTTTTAGGCAGAAAGTAAATAACACACTGCAATGGAAAATGGTCAAGAAATAGATGGCTCAGAGAGAAATCAGAAAGTCCTATGGAGGGCTGACTGGCCCCACCCCGGGTCACATCCTATCCAGGAAGCAGTCACCTGACAAGCACTCGGGTCAGGCCCGGGCATGAGCAGAATCCAGTAGTGGAAAGAGTCAAGTTGATCTTACAAAGCCAGCATGGCATGGAATTCCAAGCAGAAGAACTGATGTTCTCACCAGCAGAATGCAGCAACAGTGCCAGGCAGGCCAAAGTATGTCCACCATAGATATGTTCTAAATCTTTTTGTTCACTGATGCCAGTTCAGACAAGACCAAGGACAGCTATTGTCAAAAACTAAGAAACTTCAGCCAGGCACAATTTCATACCTATAATCCCAGCATTTTGGGGAAGCCCAAGGCATGAGGATCGCTTGATCCCAGAAGTTCGAGATCAGCCAAGGCAACACAGCTAAATCTCATCTCTACAAAAAAAAATTTTTAAATTAACTGAACATTGTGGTGTACACCTATAGTCCCAGCTACTTGAGGCTGAGGCAGAAGGATTGCCTGAGCCCAGGAGGTCAAGGCTGCAGTGAGCCAGGATCGTGCCATTGCACTCCGACCTTAGTGACAGAGTGAGACTCTAACTCAAAAAAAACGAAACAAAAACAACAACTTCAGGTAGGTATGGTGGTTCACAACTGTAATCCCAGCACTTGGGGAAGCCAAGGTGGTAAGGTCACTGGAGCCCAGGAGTTTCAGACCAGCCTAGGCAAGAGAGTGAGCCTTCATCTCTA
>NW_007249133.1:581495-630519 GCF_000164805.1 Carlito syrichta
CGGACCTGGTGGCATGTATCAGCTACTCAGGAGGCTGAGACAGGAGGATTGCCTAAACCCAGGAGGTCAAGGCTACAGTGAGCCATGATCATGCCACTGCACTCCAGCCTGGGCAACAGAGTGAGACCTCTGACTCAAGAAAAAAAATTATTTTAAATAGGTAACTTTCTCAGTGTGACATCAATTTATTAAAACTATAGTTATATAACCAAGAGTCTCCGTATTGTCCACAGGAAATTCTGAGTCTATGTTTTAGTGTGTTTTTTAATTCCTTTTTCCATTAATACAGTTACCTATATTTTTTAAAATTAGTTGAATTTGTCATTTCTAAGTGGATTCCTACTAGTACTTATAAATCATAAGCTTCTTAAATTGTTTAGTCCAAGGTATATCCTAATTTGTATCATGATTAGTGAGAATAATTGCCAGGCTGATACTCAGCTGTTAGACACCAGTAAAACCCTATCAGTTGTGTGTGTGTGTTTGTTTTGTTTTGTTTTGTTTTGTTTTTAGTTGAAGTCTCACTCAGTCGCCCAGACTGGAGTACAGTGCCCACTCCCCGCCACCGCAGCCTCGCCTGCTGGGCTCTGGCAATCCTTCCGCCTCAGCCTTCTGAGTAGCCAGAATTACAGGCATGCGCTACCACGCCTGGCTGATTTTTAGATTTATTGTAGAGATGAGGTCTCGCTGCCCAGGCGGGTCTTGAATCCGCGGGCTCAGGCAATCCACTCACCTCAGCCTTCCAAAGGCGCTGGATTACAGGCTGAGCCACCGAGCCCAGCTGTTTGTTTGTTTTAAAGATAAGGTCTCACTCTGTCACCCAGGCTGGAGTGCAGTGGTGTGATCCTAGCTCACTGCAGCCTCGACCTCCTAGGCTCAAGCAATCCTCCCACCTCAGCCTCCCTAGCAACTGGGACCACAGATGTGCATCACCACGCCCAGCTAACTTTTTTCTTTTTGGAGAGATGAGGGCCTCTCTATGTTGCCTAGGCTGGTCCTGAAGTTCATCTTCAAGAGATCCTCTCGCCTCAGCATCCTGAAGTGCTAGGGTCACAGGCATCAGCCACACACCCAGCCCTATCAATTGTTACAATACTGAGCACAGTTACTGTCCCGACCCCTTGCATGTGTCCCAGACTTTCAGCCATTGAAGTTACAAGCATCCTTAGACTTCCAGCAACTAAAAGGCTAGGACTTGGCCAGAGAGCCTCCCAGCTACTCCTCCTGCCCTAGGCCTTTAGCCATTTTGATTGGACACTGCCTCTGCCACTAAATATTAAATACTAAATATCTTGCAATTCGACCAGACACAGTGGCACACGCCTGCATTCCCAGCACTTTGGGAGGCTGAGGCCAGAGGATTGCTTGAGCCCAGGAGTTTGAGACCAGCCTGGGCAACATAGTGAGGCCTCTTCTTTACAAAAAAATAAATAAATAAACCCCAAAAGATTAGTTGGGCGTGGTAGCACACACCTATAGTCCCAGCTACTTGGGAGGCTGAAGCAGGATTGCTTGAGCCCAGGAGGTCGAGGTATTGCACTCCAGCCTGGGCAACAAAGCAAAATCCTATCTCAAATAAATAATTATCTTGACTATCATTAATCGCTGTCATTATAGGCTAAAGTATTTTTCTCTTTTTCACCTGTACCAGTCAGACTATGACTGAAACATAGCGTACATTTCAGGTTTTCTTCTAGGGTGTCTCTTACCTCGACTATGTCAGAATTACGCTGACTGACACTTTTCTCCCATGTAGAGAATCTCATGTGGGATAACGAGGGCAGTCCACAGTAATTGGCACGAGGTGCTTGGAGATGCTAGAAGGTAGCGTTTCTGGAGAAGTTTCATCTCCATAGAAGATGCTTTCCAAGAACTGAGAGCATGCTTCCCGGCGTGCACACGCGGGCAGGAGCAATGCTGCCATTAGGATGTGACGCCTCTCGATATGTCTGCTTCGAGGCTGCCTTCTCCGGGGTCCTGGGTGACAGTCTCTGTGTGACTCACTTAGTCTTCTGTGCACACATCTGGTCTCGAGATGTCCCCTGGTAGGTTCTGAATCACTCCCTATTTCAGAGAAGGGAGTTACAACATGGAATCTGGAGCTAAAAATACAGAGACCACATCCAGGCTTAAGGACCAGTTGGTTCAAATCACGTGCACTCCCAGCCCTATGTCTTAAACTGCTCCATAGCTGGAAAAGAAGGGACTCAAAGGTGGAAGCTTTTTTCAAAATCGCTTTTAGGGGACCATTAGAAGGTCTCGAACACAAAAAGCATTTTTCTTATACCAAACAAATGAATAATAATAAGGTGTTTGTCTGCTCACTCGCTCTTTCCCTCTCGCACTCTCTCCTTTTTCCTCTGTCTCTTTTCTCTCTCCTCCCTCCCTCCTCTCTCTCCTCCTTCCTCTTTCCTTCTGTCCTCTCTCTCCTCTCTTTCTGCCCTCTCTTTCCTCTCTTTCTCTCTTCTGACTTTCTGCCCTCTCTCTCTCTCCCTCTTCTCGCTCTATCTTTGCCATCTCTTTTCTCTTCTCTCTCTCCCTGTCTCTTTCCTCTCTCTCTCTCTCTCTCTCTCTCTCTCTCTCCTTTCCTCCTCACTCTCTCTGCCTCCCTCCCTTCTTCCCTTTTTACCCTTCTTTCATTCAGTATATGTTGGATTCCAGTTTTAAAACTAAAGCCATCTTTTATAAGGAGATTTTTTCCCCAACAAAAACAGTCCTTGAGGTATAAGAATTGGAGCCCATTTCTTTCCTCAGGAGAAAGTCCGGATCCCACCCCAGATGGAATATAGAAGCCAATTCATCACCCCCTTCAGCGTTCTTCGGTGAGAATTCCCACTTAGCGCCAGAGGGGCTCAGTGCAGGTGCCTGCGAGATCCAGCACATCTCCTATTTAGTCTTGGCTGCTTCCTTTTGAGGATAAACAGCTCTTGGGAAATGCACATTGTTAAATAATCAGTTACAGAGGACTAATTGTTTCAAGGCACTCCCTTCGCCATTGCTTTCCAACAGCCCACAGGAATGAGAAATGTCACTTTGTTTCCACTGGAGAGAGCACATGAACTATTCATGAAGGGTGGAAAGGCAGTCTTCCCAGAAAGCCCTGGAGTAAACATGTAGAAGCCAGGGAAAGTTGGAACTCCATCATTGATTTGTCCCAGGGCCAGGTCCAATTCAGTAAATAAAAAAAAATACGAAAGTAAAACACTACATTTGTTTTGTAGAGTGAGATTCAGAGAGAGTAATGAATGCCTCATGTGCTCTTCAAAACCTCCCTGGATGTTTCTAGAACTTCACAAATAATGCACAGAGGCAGAGACAAGGAGGTGTATTTAAATTCCCTTGATTGGGTTGTGCCACTCTGTACCAAACTCAGTAGCATCTAGGCAGGTGAAACATCTTTGTGTTTTTAGCAATAAACGTCTTACTCCGTTTGACAATGAATGACAGTGTCCAGCGTTGTCTGCCAAAAGTCTATTGATGGGCCGGGCAGAAGTCTTCAGGTAGACTACAGGGCTGCCATGTTCGTTTGACTTGGGTTCTCCAGTGAACAGTATCAGGGTCTGATCTGCCAGGAAACACCCTCTGTGAAGACAGTCAGTGTCCTGAGGGATTTGAAGGGACTGTGCGTTTGACACCTGGCTCCATCTTTCAAAAATGACTGCCTCCGTTTCTCCTGCTTTAAACCATTCTGTCTTTTGGGGTCTTTTCTCCATGTATTTTTTTCATTTCAGAGTTTTTCTCTGGGCCTTCTATAATTACATTTATTGCATGTGTGCGTGTGTGCGTGTGTGCATGTGTGCGTGTGTGTGTGTGTGTGTGTGTGTGTGTCAGGATCTCTTTCTGTTGCCCAGACTAGAATGCAGTGGTACGATCCTGGTTCACCACAGCCTCAACTTCCTGAGCTCAGGTGATCCTTCTGCCTCAACCTTCCAAGTAGCTGGGACTACAGGTGTGCACCACCACGTCGGGCTAAGTTTTTGATTTTTTTGTAGAAATGAAGACTTGCTATGTTGCCCAGGCTGGTCTTCAACTTCTCAGCTTAAGCAGTCCTCCCACCTCGACCTCCTAAAGTGCTGGGATTATGGGTACAAGCCACTACACCTGGCCTATTGCGTTTTTAGCCACAAGACATGCCTTTCCTGGGTCCTGTGGACCTTTGTTTACCTGTGAAAAAGATCTGACACACTCTGATACTTGAAATAGCAAATCTATAGATTTAAAGTAAGCAAGATGCACGCCTTCTATTTGAAACAGTTTTGAGAGAGCAAAACAAACATCTGGAACTAGTTTTTACCTGGTCATTCAGATTCTCTGCCTTAGTGTTAACTGATAATTTTTTCCGTGGTCTAAAATGTCTTTATTTTTTTCCCATTGTAGTTTAGCACGGGGTACATGGAAAGGTTTGTTACATAGTATACTGTGCAATGGTGAGACTTGGGGCTTCTTTTTTTTTTTTTTTTTTTTTCAGTTGGAGTCTCACTCTGTCACCCAGAATGGAGTGGAGCGGCCACTCCCGGCCACCGCAGCCTCGACCTGCTGGGCTCCGGCGATCCTTCCGCCTCAGCCTTCCAAGTAGCTGGAACTACAGGCACGCGCTACCACGCCCGGCTCATTTTTTTTTTTTATTTATTGTAGAGATGAGGTCTCACCAGGTTGCCCGGGTGGGTCTCGAACCCGCGGGCTCAGGCAATTCACTCACCTCACCATCCCAAAGGCGCGAGATTACAGGCTGAGCCACCGAGCCCGGCTGGGGCTTCTTTTTTTGAAAGCAGGATTTATTGAAAGGACAGAAAAGCTCCCAGAGCAGGAGGGGATCCAAGGGGGTTGCCCAAGGCCTTGGCTTCTGTTGAGCCTGTCACCCGTGTGGCACCTACGGATGGTTTTCAGCCCTTGCCCCCTTCTAAAATGTTGTTCTTATCTCTTGTGTGACTCAAATGTGGGAGTGGGGAGAATACATGTTTTGCAAATACTTTTATGTGAGTATCTTATGGTAGCTGCTTTAACATGGGGCTATTGGGTTCATTAGAACCACTATGCGCCAGGCTTGGTGGCTTAGCCTGTAATCCCGCGCCTTTGGGAGGCTGAGGTGTGTGTACTGCCTGACCCTGCGGGTTCGAGACTCGCCTGGGCAACTTGGTGAGACCTCATCTCTACAATAAATCAAAATGAGCTGGGCGTGGTAGCGCGCACCTGTAGTTCCAGCTACTTGGAAGGCTGAGGAGGAAAGATCGACAGAGCCCAGCAGGTCGATGCTGCGGTGGCCGGGAGTGGCCACTGCACTCCAGTCTGGGTGACAGAGTGAGATTCCAACTCAAAAAAATGAGACTCCAACTCAAAGAAAAAGAACCACTATGCAGCTCAGTATAAGGCAACCTCTACCCACCAAGCTGCTTGAGTTATCTGATTTCCAGGTGCTGGGTTTGGCCCTAGGTTTTGTCCAAAGGATTGTGTAGAAATATATAGATATATAAATAAAATTTGAAAACTTTGCAATGTTTTACAAATGCAAATCAGTATAACTAAACACATGAACAAAAAGAAACGTTTGTCTCAGGGGCTATATTTTTTAGGAAACCCGAGTGCAACAGCTTCATGCCTGTAGACCCAGCACTTTGGGAGGCTGAGACAGGAGGATTGCCTGAGGCCAGGAGTTGGAGACCAGGCTGAGCAATAAAGCGAGACCATATCTCTACAAAAAATAGAAAAATTAACCAGTGTGGTGCTGTGCGCCTGTAGTCCCAGCTGCTCGGGAGGCTGAGGCAGGAGAATCGCTTGAGCCCATGAGTTCAAGACTGTGGTAATCCATGATCATGCCACTGCACGTCAGCCTGGGCAGTGGCAGAGTAAAACTGTCTCAAAAAAAAGGCCTAGGAGATGATATTGTAAACTTAGTCTTTGAATCTTCCCTTGTGTCACTGGTCCTCCCCTGAGCAATCTCATCCATGCAGACTCTGGGTCCTCTGTGACAACTACTTTAGGCCTTGGCTTACAACACAGAACTGTTATGTCACTTATCCGCTTTCAGATATGCAGCAAACACCTGCAGGCTCAAGCCAGTGACCGCCAAGGCTGACATGAGCTTACTGTGAGATGGTAGGGATTGGTGGGGACTGCCACAGAACTGGAACACTTCTCCCAAAAGCATTCAAATGCAGACACAAAAGCAGACCCTGGCTGGGCCAAACAAAAGCTGTTGTGGGGTACATTCCTACAGCTGGTGGTCAGTGGAACCACTGGATGCAAGTCCATTCAAATGTCTTCCTCTGAAGAGAATTTAAGATTCTTTTTGGAAGTCAAATGGAATATGGTAGATGACCGTGCTCAAGTAGAAGACAGGTTTCAGGCTTGGTGAAAGTTAATATGTTGACAACCTCTCCTCTCTCTCTTGGGACTAACTGAAAGTGCGTTGTAGGGACCCAGGTGACTCCAGTGAATGCCCATGGTGTTTTCTGGAAACCCCTCCTCCTTGTCTCTGGGCTCCATTTCTTCATTCCCCAGCGTGACAAGTCTCCTGAGTTCTTTGCTTGGCTCTTTAGTTTTGAGCAGCTGCTTTCTGCTTAGTTTCTCAGTCTTTCATCTCACACACAGGCAGCTTCAGAAATGGCAACTGCCAGCTGGGTGCGGTGGCTCATGCCTGTAATCCCAGCACTTTGGGAGGCTGAGGCAGGAGGATCGCTGGAGTCCAGGAGTTCAAGACCAGCCTAGGCAACATAGCGAGACCTCGTCTCTACAAAAAAACAAATTAGGCCGGGCTAGGTGGCTCAGCCTATAATCCCAGCACTTTGGGAGGTCAAAGTGAGTGAGTTACCTGAGCCCAAAGATTCAAGACCAGCCCGGGCAATCTGGCAAGATGTCGTCTCTATAATAAAATAAAAAATAGCCAGGTGTGGCAGCACACATCTAGCTCTAGCTACAAGGAAGGCTGAAGTGGAAGGATCGCTGGAGCCCAGAAGGTCGATGCTAGGGTGGCTGTGAGCGTGCATGCCACTGCACTCCAGCCTGGGCGAAGGAGTGAGACTCCCACTCAAAAAAAAAAAAAAAACTAGCCAGGCATGATGGTACACACCTGTAGTCCCAGCTACTCGTGAGCCTGAAGTGGAAGGATTGCCTGAGCCCAGATAATCAAGGCTGCAGTGAGTCATGATGGTGCCACTGCACTCCAGCCTGGGCAACAGGGTGAGACCCCAACTCAAAAAAAAAAAAAGAAAAAGTCAACCACAGCTCTATTGAAAAAAAATACAAATGGCATGAATTCAAATATGAACTGGAGCCGGGCTCGGTGGCTCAACCTGTAATCCCGCGCCTTTGGGAGGCTGAGGTGAGTGGACTGCCTGAGCCCACGGGTTCGAGACCCGCCTGGGCAGCGAGACCTCATCTCTACAATAAATCAAAAAATCAGCCGGGCATGGTAGCGCATGCCTGTAATTCCGGCTACTGGGAAGGCTGAGGCGGAAGGATCACCGGAGCCCAGCAGGTCGAGGCTTCGGTGGCCAGAAGCGGGCACTGCACTCCAGTCTGGGCGACAGAGTGAGACTTCAACTCAAAAAAAAAAAAAAAAAAATGAACTGGGCTTTTTATTTCATTATTTTTATTTTTAAAATGTGGGGTACAATAAAAAATAAAGATAATTTTTTTTAAGTGAAAAAAATATGGGGTACAGTTTAGGATTAGGTATACAAATGGTCATCGTACTAACTGGGCTTTTTTTCAAACCTCTTTACATAGGTACATCTGGGAAGTTCTATCTTCAGTTCTTCAGAATACATTAATTCTATGTCACAATTTTCCTCTGCAAATAGTTTAATTAATGTTTTCTTTAGTTTGATAAGTAGAATTAATAGGGAGACGAAAATGCCTTGACATCTAAATCCTATCCTACTAATTTTTAGTCTTGTGCTTGCAGGCAGATTATTTAATTTCTCTGAAATGGGGATAAGTACTACTTACTTTACAAGGCATCTGTGAAGATCAACTCCCCCCAAAAAATCACAGTTTATAGAACTTTTTTGTATGGGGAGGGGAAAGCAGGATTTATTGAGAGAACAGAAAAGCTCCCAGAACAGGAGGGGACCCAAGGGGGCTGCCCAGTTTCTGGAAACTTTTTTTGAGTCAGAGTCTCACTTTGTCGCCCAGGCTGGAGTACAGTGGCATGTTCACAGCCACCTCAGTATTGACCTGCTGGGCTTAGGCGATCCTTCTGCCTCAGCCTTCCAAGTAGCTGGAACTAGGCACACGCTGCCACACCCGGCTAATTTTTTATTTATTGTAGAAACAAGGTCTCACCAAGTGGCCCGGGCTGGTCTCAAACCCGCAGACTCAGGCAATACACTCGTCTCAGCCTCCCAAAGGGCTGGGATTACAGGCTGAGCCACTGAGCCCAGCCAGTTTCTAGAACTTACTAGGCATATAGTGACATTAACTGCTTTTTCCTGTCCTTAACAGGATCCCATAATTCCATATGCATTTAAGATTATTTCGTATACACAAATACTTTGAGCTCCAGATCTGTATCACATGGCACTGAAATCAGCTCACAGGGGTTCCCCAATTGCTGGCAATTCATTCTGTGCAGAAAGCCTGGTGAGGTCACAGACTGCATTTGCTAATCAGCCAACTCAGCGACCACACATGGCACCCAGGCCCCAACGTACAGATGCTATGTAAGTGTGACGTGGCCAGAAAAATCTACCAGCCCTCTCTCTCTCATCCTTGCTCCATGACTAATGTTTTGGGAACACGCAGGGTAGTACCAGCCTGGCGGACTTGGAAACTCTCAGTATAAAGTGGTGATATAGTCAAGCACTGTGAACAAGAGGCCTCCGCCCTAGGTAGATATTTGATTTGACTTGTGATTTTTAGGAAGAAAATTGGCACAATCATGATGAGTTCATTACTTCCATGATGATTTTTTCAGGAGATTTTTGTTTCCGTGTCGATTTCTAGCATAGAGCATTCATAGAGAGGGACTGCTAGATAGGACATTCACAGACAGTGTCATCTATTCCAGGAATAAAATCAACTGCCAGGACTCTAAATAATAGTAGGTCAATAGGTAAGGTAGAATATTAAAGTGGATCAGGTGTGGTGGCGCATGCCTATAATCCCAGCACCGTAGGAGGCCGAGGTGGGAGGATCACTTGAGCCCAGGAGTTTGAGGCCAGCCTGGTCAACATAGCAAGACTCCCATCTCTACAAAAAATTAAAATCTTAACCAGACATGGTGACACACACCTGTAGTCCCAGCTACTTCAGGAGGCTGAGATGGAAGGATCGCCTGAGCCCAGGAGGCCAAGGATACCCTGAGCTGAGATCATTCTACTACACTCCAGCCGAGGCAACAGGGGATACCAACTCAAAAAAAAATAATATTAAAGTGTTCATTTGAAAGGTTTGTAAGAAAAATTTGGTATGCAGACATTTGGAGGAAAAAAGTAATTCTGTATCCCTCATTAGGTATCATTGGGGGAGTTAATTTCTGTAGGCCTCAGTTTCCCTCTCTGAAAACTGAGGATAATAATAGAACTTAATTTAGGACTGTGAAGAAGACTGAGTAATAGAAATAACATATGTGAAACATGCAAGCTGGAACAGTGCTCAGAAAATATCAGCCATGCACATTGGCTCACGCTGTAATCCCAGCATTTTGGGAGGCTGAGGTGGGAGGATCACTTGAGACCAGGAGTTATAGAACAGCTGGGCAACGTAATGAGACTTTATCTCTACAGAAATTCCAAAAAATTCGCCTGGCATTGGTGGCACATACCCATCGTTCCGGTTATTCAGGAGGCCGAAGTGGAAGGATCACCTGAGCCCAGGACTTGGAGGTTGTGGTGAGCTGTGATGGTACCACTGCACTCCAGCCTGGGCCATAGAGCAAGACATCAACTCAAAAAAAAAAAAGGAAAGAAAGAAAATTAGCTACTCTTATTGCAAGAGTGGTAGTTGTTATCTAGGGTTATTTGTCATTCTTCTTAGCAGTAATAATAGAGAAGTTCATAGGAATATCTAGAAAAGTCAGAGATGTAGTCCTTAGCTGTGCTGCAAACGATACCAAATTTGGATGCGTGTGGAGGTGAGAAAAATCTCTCGGGGTTCTTCAGGTAGAAAAAGGGTGGACAAGGCACAAGTTTAGATGGCGTGCTTATCCATGCCTGGCTGGAATGAAGCTTGTGTAGGAGAACAGAGGAAAACAGTGATGAGAAGGCCCTGGGGTGGGTGGGGGCATGATGTCATGAGCAAAGCCTTTGTGCCACACGATTATGGGATCTGTTCGAACATTTAAAAATAAAATAAGTTTAGGCACCATGGCTCACGCCTGTACTCTCAACACTTTGGGAGGCCCAGTCCGGAGGATTGCTTGAGTCTAGTTCAAGAGCAGCCTGGGCAACAGAGCAAGACCTTGTGTCCACAAAAAATAAAATAAAATAAAATAAAATAACCAAGTATAGAGGCATACATCTGTAGTCCCAGCTACTCAGGAGGCTGACACAGGAGGATCGCTTTAGCCCAAAAGGTTATGGCTGCGGTGAGCTGTGATTATGCCATTGCGCTTCAGTCTGGGTGACAGAGAGAGACCCCAACTTAAAACAAAAACAAAAAGCAACTTCTAGGACCCAGATGTGGTAGCTCATGCTTGTAATCACAGTACTTTGGCAACTGAAGAGGGACTGTTGTTTGTTAATAGATCCCATAATAGATCAGCCTGGGCAACCTAGTTAGACCCCATCTCTATTTTAAAAAAATTTTTTTAAACTTCTTTGAAAAATAATTCTTTTGTCAGTAACTCAACCATTGTCAATATTGAATTCTGGCCTCTTGCATTCCGTCTGTAAATTTAAGTTTGAAGACAGCCCCAAGGGAGTTTATTCTGCTGGAAGATAGACCTTTTATCAAGGGCACCCTTGCTCCTCCCACTAAACCTGACTGTGAGTGAGCTCAAAGCAACATGAAAGGTCTTTACCAGCCAGGTGCAGTGCCTCACACCTGAAATTCCAGCCTTTTGGGAGGCCGAGGCGAGAGGATTGCCGAGCCCAGGGATTTGAGACCTACCTGGGCAACTTGGCGAGACCTCATCTCTACAACAAATAAAAAAAATTATCTGGGCATGGTGGTGCATGCCTGTGGTTCCAGCTACTTGGAAGGCTGAGGTGGAAGGATCGCCTGAACCCAGCAGGTCAAGGTTGCAGTGGCCATGAGTGTGCCACAGCACTCCAGTCTGAGCAACAGAGTGAGACTCCAACTCAAAAAAAAAAAAGTCATTCACCAGGAATAATAATACATAAATGCATAAGGCAAATACCATAACCTGGAGTGTCATCTTCTTGAGATTAGAGGCCATGACTTCAAAATTCCCCGTGTGTCTCCCAGTGGTAACGCCTTGTGCCGTGCCAAGAACCTGCTGGAAGGAATTCCTGGAGCATTCTCAGGGCAGGATGCTGCACGTGTGAGCACTGAGGTGAGAGCACCTTCTCTAATCCCTGAGGCAGAGAGAAAGGCCCCAGGGTGGGGGCCTCCGAGCTCAGCACCGTTTGCATCTACAAACACAGGCAGTTCTCTGTCGTCTTTCCCAGCCCCATCTCTGTTATAGTCTGGGCTTCCTTATCACTTCCTTTCCTTTCAGCATCTGTTTTCTATTGCAGCCCCTTGTTTTCATTTTTGTCCATCCAGATCACGCTCGCACATTCACAGCTCTGCTAGTCACTCAACAGGCAGACGACTGTGTGGATGGCTGGTTCCCTGGGAGCAGGCCTTCAGCACGGTGACCTGCCCCTGCATTAGGATCACCAGCACCACCCAAAAATCAGCAGGGGCTGTGTTGTTTTAGAAGATGTGGTGACGTTTCCAGTTCTGTCAGGGCAAAAAGAAATAAGACACCCGATGCGGGCCCTTTCCTGAGGCCGAGGTGCATTCCTGGTGGCAGTTCCCAGGGGCAGGTGCTGTGGGAATGACAGCCTGGTGACTGGAAGCCGGGAGCCAGCCAGGGGCCGACTGCTTATGTTTCTAGAGCTATGGGAAGGGGAGTAATGCAGGCATCCCACGCTGTGCAACCACGGGAGGCTCACAGCTGTGGCCTCGGATCACTTTGAAAATCGGCCCTAATTGTCTGGCTTCTGTGTTGCCAACTTATCGCCTTTCCTGCTGTGTGTCACCAAAAGCCAGCCTCTGCTGTTTTATAAGGAGGAGCTGGCAACTGTCCCGAAGACGGCGTCTCCGTGCTGTCCGTCTCCATCGTTTCAGGCAGAAGCAAAGAAAATGTCTTAGAGCTCTTGTTATCTGGCCTTCGGGCCTCGGTCTCATGTCGATCAACTCTGCAGTCTACTTTGGGGCCAGCATTAAAAAATAAAATAAGGCCATGGCTGGGCACAGTGACTCAAGCCTGTAATCCCAGCACTTTGGGAGTGGGCGGCAGGAGGATCAACGGACCCCAGGAGTTTGAGACCAGCCTAGACAACATAGTGAGACCGCATTTCTACAAAACAAATTCTTATTTTTATTTTTATTTTTTTTTTTTGAGTTGGACTCTCAGTTTGTCCCCCAGGCTAGAATGCAGTGGCACACTCACAGCCACCGCAGCCTTGACCTGCTGGCCTCAGGCGATCCTTCTACCTCAGCCTTCCAAGTAGCTGGAACTATAGGCATGCGCCACCACACCTAGTTAATATTTTGATTTATTGTAGCAATGAGATCTCGCCCCGTGAGCTGTGGCAATCCTCTCACCTCGGCCTCCCAAAGTGCTGGGATTATAGACATGAGCCACCACGCCCAGTCCAACAAATTTTTTTTTTAATTATCCAGGTGTGGTGGCGTGCATCTGTCATCCCTGCTACTCGGGAGGCTGAAATGCAAGGATTGCCTGAGTCCAAGAGGTCAAGGCTGCAGTGAGCTGTGATCATGCCACTACACTCCAGCCTAAGTTACAGAGTGACTCAATAATAATATTAATGCCACACACACCCCACTTCTCCACTGACCCTCAGAATTCTCTCCATTGGCATGACTTTCTGTCATTATATGGTCAGACGCTTGGCTCAGTTATGTGAGTCCTATGTCTTCAGCACCGACAAAAATCTTTTCCAGCCAAAGTAGCAGCTGAATTCACAGACAGAGGGTCAGCAGAGACAGCAGCACTTTGGCTTTGCTTGGCCTTTCTGACTCTTTTGGCAAAGGAAATTGATTCTTACTAGAAAGTGTCTACCCAGCCTCCTGACAGCTCAGAGGCAGGTAGAAAAAGGGAAGAAAAGGTGAGAGCATAGCCAGAACCATCAGCCTTCCAAGGAGAACGCAGCCCATTTGTTTCTCCATGGTCCCCTCAGAACCTAATGCGGTCACCTCCTTCATGAATACCTTTCCATGAATAAATGGGGAGGGAAGCTACTGAGGCCGGGCACAGTGGCTCATGCCTGTAATCCCAGCATGTTGGGAGGGCAAGGAGGGAGGATCACTTGAGTCCAGGAGTTCGAGACCAGACTGGGCAACCTAGCAAGGCCTCATCTATACCAAAAAAAAAAAAAATCAACAAATAAACCGGGAGTTGCGGTGCGTGCCTGTGAGTTCCAGTTACTCAGGAGGCTGAGGCAGGAGGATTGCCTGAGCCCAAGAGGTGGAGGCTGTGGTGAGTGGTGATCATACCACTGCACTCCAGCCTGGGCAACAGAGCGAGACTCCGACTCAAAACAGAAACAAAAACCAAAGCTCTCTGAAATCTTTGGTAGCTATTTTAATCAGAAATAACCTAAAATAGGATTTGTAAATGGGTTGCTAATGAAAGTAACAACAAAACTCGAGTTTATCAGAAATTCCAAAGGAACTTCTAGTTAAAGGCACATTGACTTTCAATACAAATTCAACAATTCATTCTATAAAGAAGTATGCCAATAAATCTCCAGGAGACCAGTGGTGAATGATTATCTAGGGAGCCTGTGAGTGTCAAGAATTGGAGGTTTTCTTTTTTTTTGAGCAGGAGACTCACTCTTTCGCCCAGGCTGGAGAGTGCAGTGGCACACACACGGCCACCACAGCCTTGACCTACTAGGCTCAGGCAATCCTTCTACTTCAGCCTTCCAAGTAGCTGGCACTACAGGTATGCGCCACCACACCCCACTAATTTTTTGATTTGTTGTAGAGATGAAGTTTCGTCAAACCCCCAGGCTCAGGCAGTCCTCCTGCCCCTGCCTCCCAAAGTAAGTCCTGGGATGACAGGCGTGAGCCACCACACCCAGCCAGAGATTCTCTTTCACTAACCACTCCTACCTACCAAGAAGCCAGAATCTGCCAAAGAGCCATTGAGAGAACACAGTATTCACACAAAGTACTCATGCAGGTACTGAGGGGATTACACCAGAAACTGCAAACTCCTGGGTCTACAGGCCTCTGTCACGGGAGAACATGACATGTCCAAAGAGGCTAACAGGGCAGCAGCTATGTGACTCCAGTGAAGCATTTGCTAGCCAGGAAACAGAGCGGGTGAGAGCCAGGTCTTCTGATTTTTCTAGAGAAATCAGAAACCAGGTTTGTATGTGAAAGCTCCTATCTGTTAATATTGGCAAGTAGATAAAGATAACCTTTAAACACTGCACACACGAGTCAAAACCTACCGGCAGGCAGCATCCACACTGCCAGTATGCAGCCTCTGGCTTACCCAGTGGGCATCCCCTCACTGTCCATGCAGGTCCAGGAAAGGAAACTTGTCCAGCTTTATCTGTCTTTTTTTTTTCCTCTCACCTCAGCCTGCCATTTATCCATCTTTTACACATCTTCCACACTGAACATTTTTTTTTTAATCAGAGTTGTTTATAGCGGTCTTGGACCCCTTTTCTGAACATTGTCTGGAATCAACCCCAGCTGCCAGGGTGGCCTCATGATGATCCATCCCCTCAAGTGACCTCAAGTCCACAGCTGATCTGAGAGGGGAGGAGGGAGAGGCTGGGCATTCTGGGCCTGTTCTGGATAGTACACAACACTGAGCTCCACCTTGTGCAGAGCTACAGCCCCAGAGCAGGCGCAAATCCACTCATCCTGAGTCTGGCTAGAACCTCCTCAGCTGTGCTTGGCAGCATGTGGTGTGTCCATGCCGAAGGGAGTGAGATGCTGTGTTTGACAGCTTGCGGTATGTCTGTGCAAAAGGGACTGAGATGCTGTGGGAGGCAGAAGAGATAAAGGAAGTTTAGGATGGGGAGTGAAAGGGGACACTTTATTCCTATTTCTCAACTGTAAGCAAGAAAAACTCTTGGAAATCAAAAGTAAAGGAGGTCAGTCACCAGACCATGGGAGATGCTCGGTGCTCCTTTCTAACTTGCTTAAATGATGTACTTATCCCTGCACCAGGCTCTTAGGAATCTCCACCAAAAATAGCATCAGTGCCTGTAGTGCAGTGCCTGGTCTGGAAACAACAGGCTATTTTTGTTCCAAGTATAAGAAAATAGGCCAAGTGAACAGATGAAAACATGGGACAAGTCAAAAGAGATGTCAGTTCCTGAGCTGACGGGTGTGCTTCTTCTTTATGATATGATAGTCAGGCCAGAGTCTGAATAACCAAGTCAGGACCTGCAATTTGGGTGTGATCCGCACTATGGGTCAGGACTGTGCACAGCACTGGGGACAAAGCAAGTCATGCATGTCCAGTGCCGTCTGTGTCTTGTGGATTTTTTTTGTTTTTCCTTTCTTTTTCTTTTTACTGGATTTTCTTTTTTTCCCAGAGAGGAGAGGATGACATCAGCCAAATATGAGATACAGGCTCAACTAATTAAATTTTTTTGTTTATTTACTTGTGACTTTAGAAAGAGTTTGAAGCATGCGTGGGAGACATTTGCGTCTGGAAAGAGTTGAGCAACCACAGGGTAGAGCCATAGCGTGCGACAATTGGTTAAAAATTGCTAAATTATGTTTCTTTATTTTCCACAAAATGTCAAATGTTGTTGTTCTTCTGCTTCTAGAAAGGTCAGTATGGTTTAAAGATAAAATAAAATTTTAAAAATTTGGACCATTCACTTGTTATTGGTTATTTAATTCTCCTTTACCAGTAGAATTAAATCTAAAAATGTTTTGGTGGCTCTGAAGCAAAAAAGACTAGATTACAGTAAAATTAGTGATTGTCTGTTGCTTTCCTCTTTTTTTCTGGACCTTTCCCTGGAAAACAGTGAGAAACGTTGTGGGACAGCATGTGTCGGTAGTCACTAGAGCCATGTACATGTATGTGGACTGTGAACTGCCATATTGGATGGGCGAGGTGGCATAATTTGTCCCTGATGCATTCTGCCCAGAGATGTTCTTGAACAGATAGCTATGGTAATTAAATTCTTTTAATGAATACATTTCATGGTGGCATTCATGGTGGTAATGATGGATTTACTGATTCAGCAGAAAAGTCATCTCCTTTCTATAACTGATTGTGAACACATATGTGTACACACATACACAGTGAGGAAAAGAGAAAGTCCTGTTTGCTCATATCCACTGTTATCTATGAGCTCTGTTTGCTCTAGTCATAGTGCATGACTACCTCATGCCTCTTTTGGGGAAAAAACAGAAAAGTGGAACTCATAAAATAGCATTATTGAACAGCGTGACACCAGAAGTTTCTATGGAATGGCATCTTCTAATCCTATCACAAAGGCTGAGAGAAGTCTGGCAAAGTGTAGGCCAGGAGGTGGTTATTGTTGTCCCTGACAGCACACATGCTAGTGACATTTTCTTTTTTGTGTGTGTGTTGAAGTCTCACTCTGTCGCCCAGACTGGAGTGCAGTGGCTGCTCCCGGCCACCGCAGCCTCGACCTGCTGGGTTCCGGCGATCCTTCCGCCTCAGCCTTCCAAGTAGCCGGAATTACAGGCCTGCGCTACCATGCCTGGCTGATTTTTTATTTATTTATTGTAGAGATGAGGTCTTGCTGCCCAGGCGGGTCTCGAACCCGCGGGCTCAGGCAATCCACTCACCTCAGCCTCCCAAAGGCGCGGGATTACAGGCTGAGCCACCGAGCCCGGCAGCTAGTGACATCTTCAAAACAGAATATGCAAAACTTTCTCTGGAGAAGCTGCATGTCGGGCCCTGGCTTGTCTTTCCTGGCCGGCCGGCTCCCACTGCTCCCTGATGGGTGTTCTTTGCTGAACGCAACTCACTCCCAGTTCATTCCCAGATATGCCTCTTGCCAGCATGCTGACATTTTACGGAGGGACACTCAGACTTCCTGCCTCTTTCTCTTATTCCTGGAGAGAACGTGAACACACCAAGCCCCACTTTCCTCAGCCATCCCCTTCCGGGGTGTGGGAATAGCAAGCACAAGCTCTCCACGCCATTTCTGGGTTCAAATCCTGGTACTGCCGCTTGCCAGTTTTGTGATCATGGATGAGTTACTGAACATCCCTGTGCCTCAATTGCATCATAGGTAAAGTGAGAAAGATGACCATGATCTCACAGGGTTATTGAGAGGATTGAATGAGATAGTGTATGTTAAATAAAGGGTGGCTGTCCATAATAAGTGCTCAATAAATGTTAATTATTATTATATTATCATTATTCTGTCTTAGTCCTATCAGGCTGCTATAGCAAAAATATTTGTTCTGGGCAATTTGTAAATAACAAAAATTTATGGCTCGCAGTTCTTGAGGCTGGAAAGATCAAGATCAAAGTGCTAGCAGATTTGGTACGTAGGGATGGCCTGTTCATCATAGATGGTGCCACACATGTGTCCTCACTTGGCAGAAGGGCAAAGGGAAAGGTAGCACACAAGCTCCTGCAGTCCTCCTTTTTTTTTTTTTTTTTTTTTTTTTTTTTTAGTCAAGAGTCTCACTTTGTCACCCAGCCTGGAGTGCAGTGGCACGCACAATCATGACTCACTGCAGCCTCAACCTTCTGGACATAGGTGATCCTCCCTCCTCAGCCTTCCAAGTAGCTGGAACTACAGGAGCACACCACCCTGTCCTGTGAATTTTTTTCATTTATTGTAGAAACGAGGTCTCACCATGCTGCCCAGGCTGGTCTCAAACGCCTTGACTCAGGCAGTCCTCTCGCCTCAGCCTCCCAAAGTACTGGCATTACAGGTGTGAGCCACCACATCCAGCCAGCCCTCTCTTCTAAGGGTACGAATCCCATTCATGAGGGTGGAGCCCTCATGACCTAATCACCTCCTAAAGAACCTGCCTCTTAATACCACAAAATTGGGTTTACAATTCAACAAGAATTTTAGAGGGGCACAAATATCAGACCATAGCCGTTCCCAATATTACAATCCCTATTTTATAAACCTCATTTTCTGAATTTACTTCTAATCATTCCTCCCTTCCCTGAGCTAGGTACTTGCTGTAGTTAGAGCCAGAAGATGTTTAATTTTAATTCATAAATTTATTTACTTAGTAATCTACTCCATTCTAGGAACTGTTGTGCGTGTTTTGGCTAAATCACAAAACAGACAAAATATGAGTCTGTTAACAAAACATTGGGGGGAAAATGCCTGCCCTTGAGAAACTTACCTTTTGGGAGGGAATGGGGATGGGTGAGGTAGAAAGAACAGATAGATGATACAAATAAACGCAAGTAAATGATGTAGCATGTTAGAAGGTGATAAATGCCAAGTTCAAAAGCGTGAGGGGTGGGCAGATGGGTTGCATTTTAGATATATAGTCAAGGAGGCTGATATGACCTGGATACTGTCCCCTCCCGCTCTCCTGTTGAAATGTGGTCCCCACTGATGGAGCTAGGGCCTGGTGGGAGGGGACTGGGTCACAGGGCGGCTTCCTCATGGATGGCCTGTGCCATTCTCAAGGTCATGAGTGAGTTCTTGCCCTATTAGAGTACGCAAAAGCTGGCTGTTTAAAAGAGCCTGGCATTTCCTTCTCGCTCTTGCTCCCGCTCTCGCCATGTGACACACCTGCTCCCCTTCTCCTTCCACCATGATTGTAGCTTCCTGAGACCTCACCAGAAGCCCAGCGGATGTCAGCACCATGAAGAGCTGTGAGCCCAATAAACCTCTTTTGTTTATCAATTACCCAGCCTCAGGTATGCCTTTATAGCAATGACATGGGGCTAATTACAGAAGCTCATTTGAGGCAGCCAGGGATGACCACACAGAAAAGGAAGCCTGCGTGGGTCTCGGCGTCCATTTTGGTTGCATTTACATCTTTTTCATCTAATTCACATCTTTATTTTCAATTTTTTTTTTTCTGAGTAGAATTTTTTGTCTGTTATTTCCAAATAGCCATCAGTGAGTTCCATTACATTCTTAGTGTCACAAAGATAGTGTCTCTTAGAATAGTTCTTTGGTTTCATTTTTTTCACTTTATCCTAACATTTTTCTATTGCATTTATTTTTAGCATATTTTGAGTTTACCTCTCCAAAATCACCATGAGATTAATCCTTAAGAGCGTTTGTCCTGTTTTCCTCTCACAGGTTAAACGGGCTTAGTATTAGGTTCATTAGGTAAGTTTTCATTGTAAACTTCAGCCGGTCTGATATTGTTGTATCACAAGGAAGTTAAGGCCTGGTGTGGTGGCTCAGGCTGTAATTCCAGCACTTTGCAGGAGCATTTCTTGAGTCCAATAGTTCGAGATCAGCCTGGGCAACATAGCAAGACCTTGTTGCTACAAAAATATCAACAATTTAGCTGGGCATGGTGGTGCCCACCTGCAGTCCTAGTTATTCATGAGGTTGAGGAGGAAGGATCACCAGAGCCCAGGAAGTTGAGACTGCAGTGAGCCGTGATCATGCCTCTGCACTCCAGCCTGAGCAACAGAGTGAGACCTTGATTTTTAAAAGGAATAAGAAGGAGAAAAAGAAGTAAGAGGAGGAGGAGGAGGAAAAGGGAGAAGAAGAAGTTAAAACTTGCTTGCCCAATGTCACTTACCAGTGTGGGTGTAACATCAGCAAATCTGGAGATGGCTGAGTCTTAGTGGTGACTTTAACATGACAGTGGAAAAAACGTGTAACTCTCTGGTGAAGACTCCCTAAGTTAACATAATGAAGGATAGAAAATGACAGATGGGACAAAAACCAACTTCCTGGTAAAAGGTGAAAATATTCCCAAAAAAAAAAAAACTGTTTATAATAAACTTTGGCATATTAGTTACCAGGTCAGGAAGAAAAACTTCAGATTGACTGATTTAGTTCAAGGAAATTGTGTGAAAATAGGAGACTAAAATTTTCTATAATGCTCTTTTATTTGAGTTTGTATAAGTTTTTCTAATTAATTTCTACATACATATTTTAATTATTTAACGTGAAAATGAGCTATCAGTTCAAAAGTACTGTTTAGTAGCTGGGTGTGGTGGCTTAGCCTGTAAGCCAGCACTTTGGGAGGCCAAGGTGAGAGGATTGCCTGAACCCGGGGATTCAAGACCAGCCTGGGCAACTTGGTGAGACCTCGTCTCTACAATTAAAAAAAAACAAAACTGGACATGGTAGCGCATGCCTGTAATTCCAACTACTTGGAAGACTGAGGGGGAAGAATCACCTGAGCCCCACAGGTGGCCTTGAGCATGTCACTGCACTCTAGTTTGGGCGACAGAGTAAGATTCCAACTCAGAAAAAAAATAAAAAATAAAAAAGTGCTGTTTAACCATCAGTAGAACTACACTGTCCATATTTGTGGGAGACAGAGGAAGAGGGAGAAGACAGGGAGCCAGAGATGGTCCCTCAGAGATTGGGATTTCCATCACTGCACCGGCAGTAATGCAGACCTCAGAGTGGCCAGGGTCAGCCCAGGTCTCCAAGACGACCTGGAATAAAACCAGCAGAGTGGACCAAAGGAACATCTCACACTGCTTTTCTTTTTGCTTCTAGTAATATATTATTCTCAACACTCAGGACTTGCTGCCCCAGGACATGTTGGGTCAGAGACTCATAGCCGTTGGTGTTCCCTAGACACATATGAGAGTCTTTTAAACTAGGGACCATTGACATCCTGTGCAAATACTAGCCTTTAAAAGCGCGTATCAACAGGCATAGTGGCTCGTGCCTGTAGTCCCTAGGCCTTCAGTCATTCTGATTGGGCAGTTCCTCTGCCATGTCTTATTACATATCTTGCATATTGGCCAGGCACGGAGGCTCACACCTATAATTCTAGCACTTTGGGAGGCTGAGATGGCAGAATTGCTTGAGGCCAGGAGTTCAAGACCAGCCTGGGCCACATAGCAAGACCCCATCTCCACAAAAAATTTTAAAATTACCTAAGCGAGGTGACACGTACCTGTGGTCCTTTAAAAAAAAAAAAAAAGTAAAAGCATGTATCATTCACTCTGATGGGTGGGCCATGCATTATAATACCAGTTGATCCAAAAGTAGCCATTACAGCCAGGAGTCCAATTAGAGGCTCCAGCAAGAGCTGTAGTCCGGAGCATCACAGCACAGGGCTATCAGGGTGCATTACCGAATCCATGGAAATGCATCGAACATCCCTTAAGCCCAGAGAGAATCCAGGCAACGCCAGCCTTGGTAAGTCAGAGCCAGACTTAAAGACTTGGCATGAAATGGCCTGCATTTGAATTTCAGGTGCAGTGCCATCCCTAAATCCCAGCAAATGAAATAATGTTTAATGTGCTGAGCCTGGTGATTGCCACATAGTAAATGCTCAATAAATGGTAGCTTTCTTATCTTTTTACGGAACAAAGAAGAGTTGCACAGCTTAAAGAATTCTTCAAGCCAGGCTCGGTGGCTCAGCCTGTAATCCCGCGTCTTTGGGAGGCTGAGGTGAGTAGATTGCCTGAACCCGCGGGTTCGAGACCTGCCTGGGCAGCAAGACCTCATCTCTACAATAAATAAAAAAATCAGCCGGGCGTGGTAGCACATGCCTGTAATTCTGGCTACTTGGAGGCTGAGGCGGAAGGATCGCCAGAACCCAGCAGGCGAGGCTGTGGTGGCTGGAAGCAGCCACTGCACTCCAGTCTGGGCGACAGTGAGACTCCAACTCAAAAAACAAACAAAAGAATTCGTCAGATTTATTTTGAGTAAATACATTTTGTGCTAGAGCTTTTTGTGGTCACCTGATGGACACTGCATGGGAAGCACTATTGCAAGTTCTGTTGGCTGCAATGAGCACGTGGTTGACACGTGGTTACCCCCTTCAGTGATTGGGAGGATTTCATTCCCTTCTTCTGCCAGGCTGCCTCGTCCATCTGTAATTCTGTCTTCCTTTGCAGAATCTTTCCAAGCCTGGCTTTACCTTTAGGATCCAGCTGTAAATATCCCACTACGTTTTTTTTTAATTTTTTGAGTTCGGGCGGGAGGGCTCTTTCTGTCGCCCAGGCTGGCAGTGCAATGACATGATCACAACTTACTGCAGCCTCAACCTCCTAGGCTCAGGTGATCTTTCCATCTCAGCCTCTCAAGTAGCTGAGGCTACAGGCACGTGCCACCATGCCTGGCTAATTTTTTGATTTTTTTGTAGAGACAAAGTCTCACTATGTTGCCCAGGCTGGTCTCCAACTCCTGGCCTCGAAAGCAATCCTCTCGCCTCAGTCTCCCAGAGTGCTGGAATTACAGGTATGCGCTACCATACCCAGCCTTGTTCCTCTTCCTTGAAACCTTTTGTGCCCGCTCTGGTTTACAGCAATCCCTCCTGATGCCAGCCCCCTATTTCACTTTGGTGCCTCACCTCACATTGCCTGGGGCTGTTCCCTCACCAGTGTCCTGAAGGCCCATGCTCTCAGTTCCTTTGTGCTGCCCGCAAAACTTAATGACAGGGCTGGCACCAGGACCTTAGTAAATTCCTGTTGAATTAAATCTCTTACTTGAAATTTCCAACTCCTCCCCTTCCCTCCCACAAATCCCCTCAATTTAGGGAAAGCTCTTGAAATGACTAACAAGTGTTAGCACCTCATCCCAAACGGACATTTTCCAATTACTTCGATGCCTCGTGATTTTCCAGTGTGTTCTACCAACGCAATGTTTACATCGAAAGATTATAACTAGTCCACATCTTTCCTGAGAACGGTGGTGAAAGCCAGAAGCATTGTCCCACTTAGAGGCGCTAAAATAGCTAAAGGCTACACACTTTGACTCGAATGATAGACATCCTGGTGGTGGGGTCGGGAGGAGAAATGAGGTCAGCCCCCCAGAGCCGTCTGGCGGCCTTGAGCAACCAGGAAGGTAAAGCCGGTGCCTCCGTGAACTCACTAGGCTTACTGGAAGTGCGTATTTTCCATGTGCCAAATTCGGTAAGTCATGGAGCAAATGTTTATTTTGCTACGCTTTGAAAAGTTGCTTTGCTTCTTGTAAGTTTTCTCGGTGGAAGCATTCCAAGATATGACTTCATCTATGTTTGCGGTGTTGAACTGGAAGCAGGATTTGTTCTGTGACTTGGCTCTGCCTTTCTGGACTACTTCTGTGGGGTTGGTGGGAGTTTAGGAAGAGCGGAAGCAGTGGTAGACAGGCCCGGTGTTCTCATGGCTGTTCCTCTCAGAGGCCGCAGTCAGCACGCCCTTGTGATCCAGTTCTTCCTTCTGACATCTGAAGGCAGGCATCCAAGCTCGCGGACCAGCAGTGTCTGTTCTGTAGATTACAGTTCCTTGTTTCCAGAATTACGGGAACCAGGTAATAGCCGGGGTCACCTGGTCATACTTCCACCCAAAGAGCACCTTTGGGCCTGCCTGTGGGTGCCGCAGTTTGGCTGTTACTGTAAACTGCTTCTGATCAGAGAAGAACTAGCTATTACCAGCATGGATTCCCAGCCCCCGTGGGAACTAATTGCTATTATCTCTTGAATACTCCACAGGCTTCCTATGAAGCATTAGAGACTGTATGTTTGTTAAATAATAAACATCTAAGCTGGGCACAGTGGCTCACACCTGTAATCCCAGCACTTTGGGAGGCTGAGGAGGAAGGATTGATTTTGAGCACAGACATTGGAGACCAGCCTAGGCGATATAGTGAGACCTCACCTCTACAAAAAAAAAAAAAAGTAAGTCATGGTAGCCTCCACCTGTAATCCCAGCTACTCGGAAGGCAGAGGCAGGAGGATTGCCTGAGTTCAAGACCAGCTTGAGCAACCTGGGGAGACCTGTCTCCACAAAACCTAAAAAATTAGCCAGGTGTGGTGGCTTGTAGTTCCAGCTATTCAGGAGGCTGAGGCAGAAAGATAATCTGAACCCAGGAGGTCAAGACTTCAGTGAGCTAGGGTTATGCCACTGCACTCCTGCCTAAGCAACAGAGTTAGACCCCAACTCAAAAGAATAATAGTAATAATCCTATTAGAGATTTGAGTGGTTACATAGGCGATTACTCAGAGACCTTATGTCTTAGAAAAATACCGTGCCGGGTGTAGTGGCTCACACCTGTAATCCCAGCACTTTGGAAGGCAGAGGCAAGAGGGTTGCCTGAGCCCAGTTCAAGACCAACCTGGGCAACCTGACAAGGCCTCTTCTCTACAATAAATCAAAAAATTAGCTGAGCATGGTGGTGTGTGCCTGTAGTTCCAGCTACTTGGAGGGCTGCGGCAAAAGAATCGCCTGAGCCTAGCAAGTCAAGGCTGCAGTGGTCATGAGCGTGCCACTGCACTCTAGCCTAGAAGATAGAGAGAGACTCCTACTCAAAAAAAAGAAAAAAAAAAAAAAGAATATCCAGCTGGATAAAGAGTCCTTATAGTTATACAGTAGACCCAGCAAAGACAAGACTTTCATGGCAACTTGAATCCAGGGTCAGAGATTAGGGAGCCAACTACCAACTTCCCAGGAGACACCAGTGCTTGCCTTGACCATTTCAATTCTCTTCTGTTTCCATAATGTACATGTGAATGCATTCAAATTCAGCAGATCCACAGCACTGCTGGTTCACAGTCTGAGCAACTCAGCATTTATGACAGGATCTATGCATGGCTGAGAAAATGGATGGGTTATCTACAGGAAGTAAAATTTATTGGTTTAATCTTCATTGTGATGAACTCCGAGAGGAGGTGATAGAAGTTCTGCAACTCTTTTCCAAGCAAAGTCACCCCTGTTCTTGAGCTCACTGGAAGGCCGCGGATTCAACAGGCCTTCACAATTCCTTGCACTCCCTAGAGTGGTACTCTACAGCTTTGTGTAAAATCGAATCATGCTGCATATTGTTGTCATTCTGAACAATCAACAGGGTCATCCTCAAAAATGAAATGAAGGAAAGCAGGTCTTTGGACATGTTTTCTGGTCTGCATGAAAAAAAAGCCCTCCAAGAGCCCTATTCCTTCTCCCCGCCCGCTGCCTGGCTTGCTACGTCTTTTTTTTTCTTTTTTTTTTTTGAGTTGGAGTCCCACTCTGTCGCCCAGACTAGAGTGCAGTGGCCGCTCCCGGCCACCACAGCCTCGACCTCCTGGACTCCAGCGATCCTTCCGCCTCAGCCTTCCGAGTAGCCGGAATTACAGGTGTGCGCTACCACGCCCGGCTAATTTTTTGATTTATTGTAGAGATGCGGTCTCGCCTGCCCAGGCAGGTCTCGAGCCCGCGGGCTCAGGCAATCCACTCACCTCAGCCTCCCAAAGGCGCGGGATTACAGGCTGAGCCACCGAGCCCGGCTTGCTACGTCTTTTTAAAGCTCACCTAAGAGTCATATCTTTCAAGGGATCTTCTCTGTTGGGCCCCAACCACCCCTAAATTTATGTTCTCTGAGTTCCTGCAATATGATTTTTCCCTTTGTTGTGACATTTATATACAGATGGTCCCAACTTATGATTTTTCAACTTTATGAAGGGCTTATTGGGGTATGGCATGCATATTCAACTTAAGGGTTTTTGTTGTTGTTTTGTTTTGTTTTGTTTCAGGTGGGGTCTCACTCTGTCGCCCAGGCTGGAGTGCAGTGGCATGATCACAACAATCATGGCTCACCACAGCCTCAACCTCCTGGGCTCAGACAATCTTTCCGCTTCAGCTTCCCAAGTGACTAGGCTTACAAGTGTGCACAACCATACTCAGCTAATTTTTTTATTTGTGGTAGAGATGAGATCTCACTATGTTGCACAGGCTGATCTTGAACTCCTAGGCTCAAGCAGTCCTCCAATTTCAGCCTCCCAAAGTTCTGGGATTACTGGTGGAGCCACCGTGCCCAACCTACTTATGATGTTTTTGCTTCACGATGGGTTTTTGGGAACATCACCTCATGTTGTATAGTTATCTTGGCCTTTCTCTGACTAGCCGACCAGCCACTTAAATGCAGGTGCTATGTGTTTTCTCTAACAATGCCTGTTCTCGGTAGATGTTGAATGAATGAATGGATACGTGAGTGTAAACACACTTGAATGAATGCTAGGAATAAGGAGAGATTTACTGTCCCTCTCTAACATACTGACTTTTGTTGGCATATCCTAAATTCAGATAACTCTTCACCACCACCACACACACACCCTGAAAATAGTAAAAGCCTGAAGGGTAATTCTGCTGTTCGTGCTACATGCTCATAATCACCACACTCATTCCAGAAAGGTCCATCCTGTCCTCCCAAGACTTAGCACTTGAGTCATCAGCATGGTTCAGTTTGAGGCAATTCATAAAGGACAGAATTTGCTGGGAAATAAATGTTCTTTTTAAGTTCCTGGAGGTTCATGTTAAAGACAGTGAGGCAAAAAGTCTTTAATGTTGGGAAAACAAAAAAAGACTTCTGTCATTAAAGTTGAAAGCTGCACTGTAGATGAGAAAAAACGGTAATTAGCCTAAAATAGAAATAGCCCGGGTTTACAATGCTTAATTTTCTCTGAACAAAGAAATTGATGCAGACTGTTGTAGGTGTTTTAAGATCAAAAATAATTTAGAATGCTTTGCTGTTGTATGTATGGGTGAAAACTGTCTCTGAAACTCATTTTCTGTCCTTGTAAACAAATGTGGTTGACATTTACTAGAAGTGCTTGGTCTTCTCTAACACATGTGATTTTGGTGTATGTAGCAAGAAGGGCAAACGTCATTTGTTTTTATTTTTTTGAGTTGGAGTCTCACTCTGTTGCCTAGGCTGGAGTGCAGTGGCATGCTCACGGCCACCCCAGCCTCGACCTGGTGGGCTCTGGCTATCCTTCCTCCTCAACCTTCCAAGTTGCTGGAACTACAGGTGCAGGCTACCACACCCAGCTAATTTTTTTTTTTTTTAATTGCAGAGACGAGGTCTCACCAAGTTGCCTGGGCTGTTCTGAACCCGCGGGTTCAGAGAATCTACTCACCTCGGCCTCCCGAAGTACTGGGATTACAGGCTGAGCCACCAAGCCCAGCAGAGCAAATGTCATTATTAAAGATCTACTTCTAGGCTGGACGCGGTGACTCATACCTGTAATCCCAGCACTTTGGGAGGTCAAGGTGAGAGGATTTTCTGAGTCCAGGAGTTCGAGAACAGCCTGGGGAACGGGCCAAGACCTTGTCTCTACAAAAAAATCAAAAAAATAAGCCAGGTATGGCGGTGTGTGCCTGTAGTTCTGGCTATTTGGAAAGCTGAGGTAGAAGGATCGCCTGAGCCCAGGAGTTGGAGGCAGCAGTGAGCTGAGATCGTGCCACTACACTCCAGCCTGGGCGACAGCGAGTTGCCAACTCAAAAAAAAAAAGGGTCTACTTCTCAGTTCCCCTCCCCATTATGATTCTCTGTTGTGCAGGCCATGAGCCAGGCTAAATGAGAAAGAAAGCACTTTGGAAGAAGGTAGCATTCTCTCCTGCCTGAGAGTTCTAGAATTACTTGCCGTTACTTTACTCAAACCACTGTTTTAATGATGGCTGGGAAATAGTATTGTTTGTTTCTTTCAAGTACATTTTAGAAGATGCTTTTATCTTTGGGGACAGTGTAGTTCAAAGTTTAATCCTTAGCTTTGCGGACTCAAAAACAGCTTGATTTTGATAATGTTCCAGAAAGCCAATTCACTGTTCAAGTATTCGTGCTGCCTTCATTTACGATGGGATTTGTGCATGACTGAGGAAATGGATCGGTTGTCAACAAAAAGTAAAATTCATTGGTTTAATCTTCACTGGGAGGAGCTCCGAGAGGAGACGATAGAAGTCCTGCAACTGGCTGAGTGCGGTGGCTCACGCCTATAATCCCAGCACTTTGGGAAGCTGAGGTGAGAGGATTGCCTGAGCCCACAGGTCCGAGACCAGCCTGGGCAACTTGGAGAGACCTCATCTCTACAATAAATCAAAAAACTAGCCGGGCGTGGTGACAAGTGCCTATAGTTCCAGCTATTTGGAAGACTGAGTTACCTCAACTAGAAAAAAAAAAATCAAACATCAATCTAGAAAGACTTTTCCTTTCCATGGTACAATCCAGTCTCTGGCACACCTTGATTTTGCAGATGAGGAAACTGGGACCCTGAATTTTCATCACTCTTTGGTGACGAGGTGGGACAAGACCCCAAGTCTCTTGGAGAGAGATCTATGTCAAAGATCTCCTGATTTTGGAGTGGGATTGGTGACCAGAAGTTGGAAGTAGAAACTATCTAATTTCCTCAGTGACTAATAAACATAAACAGGAAAACAATACTCAAAAAGTATGTTTCCATTAAGCTGAAGTCATAGAATAAAGTCCTTTTCTCTCCACTTTGGAGGAAGGAGGACCGGTATATTGCTAAATTAAAAAGAACAACAACAAAAACAAAATAAAGCAGTTAGTAAGAAGAATCTCAGATTCTAGACACTCACAGGCTACCTAAATGATCATGTGTCCCTGGTTTACAAGATGTTGTTTCTTTTTTCTCTTTTTGAGTTAGTGTGTCACTCTGTCACCCAGGCTGGAGTTCAGTGGCATGATCATGGCTCATCATAGCCTCAAGCTCCTGGACTCAGGTGATCCTTCTGCCTCAGTCTCCTGAGCAGCTGAGACTGTAGGTGTACACCATCACATCTGGCTAACTTTTTTTGTATTATTATTTTGTAGAGATAAGTTCTCACTGTGTTGTCCAGGCTGGTCTCAAAAGCCTAGGCTCAAGCAATCTCCCTACCTTGGCCTCCCAAAGTGCTGGGATTACAGGTTTGAGCCACCACTCCCAGTCTTGGAAGTCATATCTCTTTTTTGCGGGGGGGAGAGGTGGGGAGGAGTTATTTCTTTATAAAACAAATTGTTGAATTTAATTTAGCTATTTATATTAAAAACCATTGTGGCTTTAAATAGAAGGCCCTTTGGATTTCTGATTATACATTTACAAATCATTTTTTAGGTTGTTTCTGGAAAGATATCAGGTAGCTTCCCTTCCCATTTATTTCTGCAAATGTATTCATTAAGCAGTTAGATTGTGAGGGTACAAATGAGAACCAAGCAGGCATGATCCCAAACAGAATGCATGAAACCACCGGAACTGCATTCTCTTTGGGAGGCAGATTTTAGTCAAATAATCTACACAATCATTGTTACAAACCGCGATAAATTCTCCAAGAGAACAGTGGGGTGCTATGAGCTCATACACGGAAAAATACAATCTGAGGAAGTAAAGTCAGAGGCAGCCTGAGTGGCACTGGGCCCAAGGGGATGATCCCTTTCAGAAGAGTGTTCCAGGCCGAGGGAACAGCCCTAGAACTCTCCCTGGCCACCCCACCTGTGTGATAAATACTCATAGAATGATTGGGTAAATGAGTATGCAGTGACGTGGGAATGTAACTGGATGTGGACAGTGAAGGGGAGTAATAATGATGACCTTAACAAAGTGACCAGCCAAGCGCGGTGTCTCACACCTGCAACCCCAGAACTTTGGGAGGCTGAGGTGAGAGGATTGCTTGAACCCAGGAGTTCAAGACCAACCTGGGCAACACAGCAAGATTTCTTCTCTATAAAAAATCGAAATACTAGCCAGGCATGGTGATGCATGCCTGTAGTCCCAGCTACTCGGAGGCTAAGGCAGAAGGATCACCTGAGCTCAGAAGTTGGAGGCTGTGGTGAGCCATGATCATGTCACTGCATTCCTACCTGGGTGACCGAGTGGGTCTGAGAGGCCCATGAGAATGTTAAGGTTTAGACCTTTGTCTTAAAAGTAGTGGCAGTCACTAAAGGGCTCTGAATAATGAAGTGACACTTTCCATTCTGGAGAGTCCTTGCTGGGGAGGAGGGAAGAGGCCAGGAGTGAGCTGATGAGAGATTTTTGTCTGGGTGAAGACGTAAGATGATGGTGATTTTGATTGGCAAATTAGCAGTGGATCTGAAGAGAAGCTGAAGGTTCAAGAGATCCTTTGGAGGTAAAATTTGGGGTTGGACTTGGCATTGGGGGTGGAGGGAAAAGGGCTCGTCCTAGGTGTCCTGGACTGTCCTGGCAACTCCAGATCTGTGGACACTCTGTCTATTGCTCATCAGCCCCACTAATGCCACATTTACCACCTCTGGCCTGGTCCCACCCTGAACTCTGCCACTACCCTGAATTACTTCTCTGCTCAAATATGAGGGAAGCCCCAGTGTCCGTATGCTTCCAACCACTTCACATCCGGGCTTCTGAGTCTGCCAAGGAGAACCGCATACTTGAGAAAGTTACGGAACCTCTCTGCAGGCTCATAGGATGGAGTCTGATAATACCTGTTTCACAGGATTGTTGAAAGATGTGAACAATGACGATATATCGGTAAAGTTCCTGCTGTAGTGGATGGCACATATAGAAATGCAATGAGCCGGGTATGGTGGTTCACACCTGTAATCCCAGTGCTTTGGTGAGAGAATCAAGGCCAGTAGTTTGAGAGCAGCCTGGGCAACATGATGAGACTTCAACTCCAAAAAAAAACATTAGCCTGCCATGGTGGTGCATGTTTGTAGTTCCAGCTACTCCAGAGGATGAGGCAGGAAGATCCTTTGAGCCCAGGAGTTAGAGGTTACAGTAACCCATGATTATACCACTGCAGTCCAGCCTGAGCAACAGAGTGAGACCCCCTGTATCCAAATAATAATAATAACAAATTAGAAATGCAGTGAGATAGAAATGACCTTCCTTTTTCTGTGTACTGATTCTTGTATCTTCAACTTCTGGGAACCCCACTCACTTTGTCTGATTCGTTACTACAATAAATGAGTATATGTTTGATTCAGCACTGAATTTGTCAGGTTTTTGTACTTAGGTTACACAGTCATACAGCATATTAAGGGTGTGCACCATCATCAATGAGACAATAACAAGAGGGCGCCTCTTCCCAAAAGTGCAGCCACCCTGAAAAATAAAAGGTGGCCAGGTGTGGTGGCTCAGCCTGTAATCTCAGCACTTTGAGAGGCCGAAAAGAGAGGATTGCCTGAACCCGGGGGTTCGAGACCAGCCTGGGCAACTTGGTGAGACCTCGTCTCTACAATAAATCAAAAAATAAGCCAGGCGTGGTAAGTAGTGTGCACCTGTAGTCCCAGCTATTTGGAAGGCTGAGGCGGAAGGATCACCGGAGCCCAGCAGGTCGAGACTGCTATGGCTGTGAGCATGCCACTGCACACCAGCCTGGGCAACAGAGTGAGACTCCAACTCAGAAATAAATAAATAAATAAACAAATAAATAAATAAATAAAAGGTAAATGCTCAATATGCCACTGATTTCAGCTTTGTATATTAATGATTTAAGAAATTAAAAAGAAGACTCGACTACTAATATCTCAAGCCTGTTAATTTCACACATGCATAAAATCTTAGGAAAGAGAAAACAGTTTAAAAACCAGAGAGATAAGTGACAGTGATTCTTCAGGGGAAAAAAGTAGGCAAACACAGAGAAATCTGTTTTTTTGTGTGTCAACATTTCTTAAAGGAACGGCCAGCAACTTCTCTGTGTCTAGACTTTGCTATTATTGACAAATCATCTCAAGGACACAATCATCCTTTTTCCATGGGGCAGAATGTATAGATTCAATATTTTTCACCAATGATATGTAAACAAATATCAATATATTGTTTTTATTAACTGTCCTAACATTTCCTCATATAAGCTTAGAATTTTTTCTTACATTTTTAAGATTTTTTTCCAGAGAATATGGGGATTTTGTCTTATAAATCCCACAATTTTATTTTTTCTAAAAATTACAACTTACATAGGAATGATTTCATAACATATACATTCTCTTTTAAGGGTGGTCAAATGTAAGGTCAAAGTACAAACTATTCTCTGCATGAAAGATTTGCAAAACGACCTAAAGAAAACCAAAATTTGCCAGCCTGGGCAATACAGCGAGACCCAGTCTCTACAAAAAGAAAAAAAAAATCAGCCAGGCGTGTTGGCATGTGTCTACAGTCCCAGCTACTAAGGAGGCTGAGGTAGGAGGATTGCTTAAGGCCAGGCGTATGGGACAGCAGTGAGCTCTGATTGCTCCAATGCACTTCAGCCTGGGTGACAAAGTGAGACCTTGTCTCTAAAGGGGAAAAAAAGCCAAAATGTGGGACTTGGGGTTTTCTTTTTAGTCATAGATATTGGCTGGATGGGGTAGCTCAGCCCCAGCACTTTGGGAGGCCAAGGCAGGAGGACTGCTTGAACCCAGGAGTTTGAGACCAACCTGGACAACATAGCAAGACCCCATCTCTACAAAAAATTGTAAAAAGTAGCTGGGCATGGTGGTGCATGCCTATTGTCCCAGCTACTTAGGAGGCTGAGACAGAAAGATAGCCTGAACCCAGGAGTTGAGTCTGTGGTGAGCTGTGATCGTGCCACTGCAGTCCAACCTGGGCAACAGAGTGAGACCCCAACTCAAAAAAAGGCATAGATATTGCCTCATATACTAAAATTAAAATTATTTTTAAACCAATAGAATATGGCACACTTTTACATATACCCCGAGGTTTTTAAGCATGCACATATGTATGCACTCCAAACTGAGCTTCTGTTGCCTTTCTGGTAACATGCCTTTTGTTCCCTCAACTATAGGCGTTTTTGATCCAAGTTAACAGCCTATAAAAATCTGTGATTACATGTCACAGTCCTACCTCCTGGGGCTCTGTGTCACCGGAGCAGCATCTAAACAGAGACCCCGATGGAAGTCTTCCAGAATTTCTGGAAAGATGTCTCAAGAAAGTGACACAGATGGTACAACTTGACCTGCCTTAGTTACAAGTGAGCTTTTAAATCATCAAAGCTAGCCGGGTTTGGTGGCTCAGCCTGTAATCCCACACCTTTGGGAGGCTGAGGTGAGTGGATTGACTGAGCCCGCGGGTTCGAGACCCGCCTGGGCAGCAAGACCTCATCTCTACAATAAATTAAAAATTAAAAAAAAAAAATCAGCTGGGCGTGGTAGCGCATGCCTGTAATTTGGCTACTTGAAAGGCTGAGGCGGAAGGATCGCCGGAGCCCAGCAGGTTGAGGCTGCGGTGGCCGGGAGCGGCCACTGCACTTCAGTCTGGGCAACAGAGTGAGACTCCCACTCAAAAAATAAATAAATAAATAAATAAATCATCAAAGCTGTTTGCCTAGGGAACCTGGCTTTGCTTACCCTTATTTATCTAAGTCCCAGATCATACAGGCTTTCCTGGATTTCATATAATTACTCATCTACCCGACAACTATTCAGGAAGAACTTGCTATCTGTGGGGTAGGGTGCTGAGCTTAAAACAGTGCAGGAATCCAGTTTTCTTGCTTTAGGAAATTGATGGACTGGGCACGGTGGATTACACCTGTAATTCCAGCACTTTGGGAGGTTGAGGCCAGAGGATTGCTTGATGCCAGGAGTTCGAGACCAGCCTGGATAACATAGCGAGACGTCATCTCTACCAAAAAAATTTGCCGGGCATGGTGGTGTATGCCTGTAGTCTCAGCTACCTGGGAGCCGGAGGAGGAAGGATTCCTTGACCCCAGGAGTTCAAGGCTGTGGTGAGCCGTATTCATCCCACTGTATTCCAACCTGAATGGCAGAATTGGAGATCCCGATGCAAAAAGCTAAAAATAAAGAAATAATAACATAAAAAAGAAATCTGACGCTGGGGAGCACCCATTTTTCTGGAGCAGAATCTTCTCCTGCTTCCCTGACAGAGCCGGGGCTGTCCTTCATCTGACTTGTCCGGCCAGTCACTTGTCCCTGTCTGCCTCACTGGTTCTTCCTCCTGCTCGTGTCCTCCAGCTGTGTTGAACCCTGAGCACTCTACTTGTTTCTCTCTGTCTGCCTTTAAAAAGTTACATACCCAGATGGCTTCCCCTTTCGCCACTCTGCGGCGATGTTCTGCACTTACGTGTCTAACCTTGCCTTTGCTTCTCGTCTTCAATGTGATGCTTAAAATATCTCCCATGTTTCATTGAACGAGGTGGCTCATGCCTGTAATCCCAACACTTTGGGAGGCCGAGGCAGGAGGATCAGGAGTTCGAGGCTGCAGTGAGCTATGATATAGCCACGGTACTCCAGCCTGGATAACAGAGTTTGTCCCTATCAAAAGAAAAATAAGTACTCAGAGAGAGCTATTTTGGCTGGGCATGGTAGCTCACACCTGTAATCCCAACACTTTGGGAGACCGAGGCAGGAGGATCTAGAGTTCGAGACTGCAGTGAGATATGATATCGCCAATGAAAACCAGCCTGGGTGACAGAGTTAGACCCTGCCCCCCCAAAAAAAAAAGAACCCAGAGAGACCTATTACATTAATTATATTGCAGTGAAATCAATCATTTTTTTAAAGTTTGAGGGTTTTTTTTTTTCCCGTTTAAAGGCCATATGAGAGATTTGAAAGAGTAGTATGTGTCTTTAGTTGACTGACTCCCTTCAGCAACTTGTGGGACAGGAGTCAGTTGGGAATACAAAAGCCAGGCATTTCTTGACAGGATCTTAATGTCAGATACCATGAAAGGTTTACAGGACCATGGTTTGAAAACTAGAAAACTGACAGGACAGAGCATGATAAGCACTGTAAAAGGGGTGTGCACGCAATACCCATTAAGTTACCAACATCATTCTTCGCAGACCTGGAAATGATAATACAGAAATTCATACGGAAACATAAACGACCAAGAATAGCCAAAACAATCCTTAGCAAGAGAAACAAGGCAGGAGGTATCACACTTCCAGACTTCAAACTCTACTATAAGGAGGCTACAGTAATCAAAACAGCCTGGTATTGGTGTAAAAACTGGCACATAGACCAATGGAACAGGATGGAGATTCCAGAAGCAAAGCCTCAGTTCCTCAATCAACTCATCTTTGACAAAGCGTCCAACAACACCTACTGGGGAGAGGAAAACCTATTCAGTAAATGGTGCTGGGAAAACTGGCTGACCACATGCAGAAGATTGAAACAGGACCCCTACATATCACCATACACAGAAATTAACTCTAAATGGATCAAAGACCTAAACGTAAAACCTCAAACTAAAAGAATTTTTTAAAATGCAGGAGACATCCTCATGGAAATTGGAACTGGGAACCAATTCCTACTCAGAATCCTAAAGGCCAATAACTTAAGAAATAGATAAGTGGGCCCTCATCAAATTAACAAGCTTCTGCAAAGCAAAAGAAGCCATAAAGAGAGCAGGGAGATAGCCTACAGAATGCAAAAAAATATCTGCCAACTGTGTATCTGACAAAGGCCTAACATTAGGATCTACAAGGAACTCAAATGCACTGAAGGGAAAAAACAAACAACCCCTTTAGAAAGTGGGCAAAAGACATGAATAGACACATCTCAGAAGAAGATATGCGGGCAGCCAACAGACACATGAAAAAGTGCTCAGCCTCACTCATCATCAGAGAAATGCAAATCAAAACCACACTGAAATACCACATAATCCCTGTAAAAATGGCCATCATTAATAAGACAAACAGCAACAGATGCTGGCAAGGATGTGGAGGAAAAGGAACGCTTCTACACTGCTGGTGGGAATGCAGACTTGTACAACCTCTCTGGAAAATAGTCTGGAGATTTCTGAAAGCACTAGAAATGGACCTTCCATATGACCCAGCAATTCCCCTCTTGGGAATATACCCAGAGGAACTAAAATTATTCTACAAAGAAGATACCTGCACACGTATGTTTGTTGCAGCTCTATTCACAATAGCAAAAACATGGAACCATGTTGCCCATCGAAGCTGGACTGGATAAAAAAAATGTGGTACACATATACAATGGACTATTATGCAGCCATAAAGAACGACAAATATATGGACTTTGCAGCAACCTGGATGGATTTGGAGTCGATCATACTCAGTGATCTAAACAAAGAACAGAGTTCCATATGTTCTCATTCATAAGAGGACCTTGAACAATTATAATGCCATAAGAAAGCGATTGGCAGTAATGGGAAACTATTGGTGGGGGGGTGGGATTGGTAGTTGAGGGAAACTGCTAGGGGAGGGAGGGGCATACCTCATGAACTTTGCATGATCAATGTTTGTATACCTAACCCTGAATTGCACCACATCTTTATAATGAAAATTTAAATTTAAAAAAGGGGTGTGCAGGACATAAAATTGGATTACCTTACCCAGCATGGGGTGGTGGGGTGACCAGAGAATGCATCCTGGAGGAAGCTGATGCTTCACTGGTAAGTGCGACTAGCCAGGCTCTGGGACAAGTGAGGCCCGTGACAGCAAGTCCACAGGGCCAAGCTGAGAAGCCCAGCACATTTTGAGGAATCGGAAGTATCAGGTGGCTGAGGGTACCTGGACCGACCGTGGGACTGAGGCAGGGTGGGGGCAGACAAGGACCAGGCTGCATGAGACTTTATCAGCCAAATGACAAACTGTTATCTACTCCAAAGGTCTTGGGGAACCACTGAGGCAGGAAGACCTCCCCCCGCCCCGCGCCCCCGACTCCCCTTACCCCCTGCCCCTTTGTGAAATGACTCAGAATGAAGAAACTTTATAAGGGCAGAGATGATCTGACAGTGCCTTAAGGAAAAGGGTCGAGAGTTGTATTTATTCTCACACTGAAGGTACAACAGCACCTTGGTTTGCTTTCTCTCCCATTTCCGGGAAAGAAGTGGTTTCCAGCCATGTGAAATATTCAACCACGAAGATCCTGCTTGGCCTTAAATCTTCCATTGTTTCTCGGAAGACAACCTTGAGGCTGGCCAGCTCAGCTGGTAGGAATGTGTTGCACAAAGAGATCAATCAACCAGGTGAAGGATGAGATTAACTTGAGCAAATCCTTTTAGCAATGAAAACAACTATATCACCTTACCTTTATACAGCAGGTCTACAGCTTACAAATGTATAGAGTATATTTGTTTGGTTTGAGCCTCATAAAATCCATTGAGGTAACTGGTATTGATATTCCCATTTTCCAGATTAAAAAAGGCAAGTTCATCTAAATAAAGTGTAGCTCAATATAATAATTGTATCTATGTAATATATTGTATAAATGTATTATATTGAGCTGAGATTCATTCATTCATTTTAAAGATAGCTGACTTGAAATCCCATTATTTACAAGAGACTGGATGTTTTCATTTGAGCTTTTCTTTCTTTTTTTTGAATTGGAGTCTTACTCTGTCACCCAGGCTGGAGTGCAGTGATTTGCTCACGGCCACAGCAGCCTTGACCTGCTGGGCTCAGGCAGTTCTTCCGCCTCAGCCTTCCAGGTAACTGGAACTACAGGCACAAGCCACTATGCCCGGCTAATTTTTTGATTTATTGTAGAGATGAGGTCTTGCCAAGTTGCCCAGGCTGGTCTCGAATCCCCTCAGGCAATCCTCTCACCTTGGCTTCCCAAAGTGCTAGGAATACAGGCTTGAGCCACCGCACCCAGCAAGACTGGCTATTTTTAATGAAGAAAATCATGTTTATGGCTAGACTCAAATCCTTCATTTGGATTTTTGGTTAAATTGTCAATTACAAGAATTAATCACTTGAGCTCAGAGTTCAAGACCAGTCTAGATAAAATAGCAAGACCTCGTCTCTTAAAAAAAAAAAAGATCAATAATGAGCCAGGCATAGTGGTACATGCCTGTAGTCCCAGATACACGGGAGGCTGAGACGGGAAGATCACCTGAGCCCAGGAGGTCAAGGCTACAGTGAGCTGTGATTGTGCCACTGCACTCCAGCCTGGGCAACAGAGTGAGACACCAACTCAAAAAAAAAAGATAAAATATTTGGGAGGGCTTCACTCAATTTAGGCAAGGCCTCCACATACACGTCTTCCCGTTTACTGATTTCCCTTTTCAGTTGTCGTCTGAGCAAAGAAACTCCTGGCAGAACTCCAAGGTTAGACTGCCCATGAGTAGGCGTGAAATACCCTGGGAGCAGGACCACGCCTGTTCTGTTCTCTGCCTGTGTGGAGCCTGAGTGGACTTGCAGGTGGACACCCAGCTCTGCAGTGATCATGTATCAACCCATTGAGTGACCAAAGATGGCTAGAAGAGAGCTTCAATTGCAGACCAACCCCATGTGGCAAGCCTGGCTAGAATCAGGACTTTGATGAGGATAATGTTGATGGCTTTGCTATATCAAATGGGATGGCTTCCACTATGCCAGGCCTTAGTGAGCGACAACTTGTTTGCCATATGATTCACAGTCATTGCCAGTTGAGTGAATGGGGCTGATGTTAATTATAGCGCTGAGGCAACAGGATAGTCCAAGAATCCCAAACCGACCAGAGCTGTCACAGGCAAACCAGGCTTTGAGGTTATCCTAGCAACCGCTCTCCTGTAAATCCAACCTTCGGCTCTTATTCCCAAAAAAAGTGCTTACATGGGAAAACATGTCCTTACATAATTAATAGGTTGGTGGGGGAAAAAAAACCCTTCTCTAGAAATTGCAGTTTTGTAGTTTAAAGAAAGTTTGTATTCAAGATTGCGTGGTTATTTCTGAGTGTCAAAATTTGGTATAAGTTTTGGGAGGGTGCCTCCATATTTTCGTTTTCTTTTTTCTCCTTCTGCAATAAATATGAACTGGGTTTGCTTTTAAATATTTACTTTTAAAAAATCCATAGATGGGTAGAGTTTTACTAGTATATTAATTTTTCCATAAAGCATTCCCAGAAAAATGCTAGGGCCCTCGCTTCACTGTTGAGAAAATTGCAACAAAAAGATATTAAATGACTTGTCCCTACTAAACAGCTGTTTAGTCACCAGAAAAAGGTATTTGAAAATAACGAGTAGTGTTTTGACAATATATATTCTGGTTTTTAATTTCTGAAATCATTACAATATTTCTGTTTAGATGCTGTATTGTCTCAAACCTATAAATGCATAAATTCTAAGTAGAACTTCTTGGAAGTAACTCGAGGAATATTTTTATCTGCTGGTGAGACTTACCAGAATTTGCCAGTTTTGCCAATTGTATTAATAAACATCTTATTTCTTCCAGGGCATAATTTACACCTGTGTGTTTCAGTGCAGCAATCCACATTTTTAGAAACGTCTACATGGTCTGTATCACTGTTTTGGAATTGAATCATAGGAGACTGTTTCTAAAACAAGTCCATTTAGGTCATCTTTGATATTTAATTACATTACAATAAAATCAATCATTTCTTTAAAAGTTTTTTTTTTTATTTTAAAGGCCATATAAGAGATTTGGAAGAGTAGTATGTATGTGTCTTTAGTTGACTAACTCCCTTCAGCAACTTGTGGGACAGGAGTATCAGGAATACAAAAATCGGGCATTTCCCGATGGGACCTTGGTGTCAGATATGAAAGGTTTACAGGAAGGCACCTCTCACTGGGCTCACGTTGCAGGGACATGCGAATATACAGTGTGCATTCAGGATTTCTCTGCAGAGGGAACGCAGGGGTCAGCTCGCAGGTGAAGGATTTTGACTGTGGGCTATATTGTCTTTTGCTATGAATAAGAAAAATAATGGTTGGAGCTGAATGGGATGGAGGGAGTAACACTCCCACTGGGTGTTATTGTCATCAAACTGGCTGATTCATTTTTCCTCTCCTGTATTTCTCTATTCAATCTTGCCTGCCACAATCGGACAGACAGAAAGCACAGGAACACTTTTTTTTTTGACATCTGTAGTGGAAACCTGAACAGCAGGCAATAAACTAGGTCTGTCAGCATCAAACTGGCTGAGTAAAAGGTGTCTGGTGATTCCACTTTTTTGTTGACACCGCTGTGTGTTCAGTGTTTCAGCCTCTCCTCCCCACCCTCTCTGTGGCAACTGTAGGCTTTCTCCTGAAGACATCAGTGACACCTGAAATGAACGAATGCTCCTCTATCTCTCCTCCGTGTCTGTTTCTGACGCTGAGGACCACTCATTTTTCTGAAGCAGAATCTTCTCCTGCTTTCCTGACAGAGTCGGAGCTGCCCTTCATCTGACTTGTCCGGCCAGTCAGTTGTCCCTGTCTGCCTTGCTGGTTCTTCCTCCTGCTCGTGTCCTCCAGCTGTGTTGAACCCTGAGCACTCTACTTGTTTCTCTCTATCTGCCTTTAAAAAGTCACACACCCGGATGGCTTCCCCTTTCGCCACTCCGCGGCGATGTTCTGCACTTACATGTCTGACCTTGCCTTCACTCCTGTCTTCAATGTGATGCTTAAAATATCTCCCATAGCCGGGATCGGTGGCTCAGCCTGTAATCCTGCGCTTTGGGAGGCTGAGGTGAGTAGATTGCCTGAACCCGCGGGTTCGAGACCCGCCTGGGCAACTTGGCGAGACCTCATCTCTACAATAAATCAAAAAATTAGCCGGGCGTGGTAGCACACCCCTGTAGTTCCGGTACTTGGAAGGCTGAGGCGGAAGGATCGCTGGAGCCCAGCAGGTCGAGGCTGTAGTGGCCGGAAGTGTCCACTGCACTCCAGTCTGGGTGACAGAGTGAGACTCCAACCCTCCCCCAAAGAAAATCTCCCATGTTTTGCTGAACAAGGTGGCTCACGCCTGTAATCCCAACACTTTGGGAGGCCAAGGCAGGAGGATCAGGAGTTCGAGGCTACAGTGAGCTATGATATAGCCACTGTACTCCAACCTGGGTGACAGAGTTGCACTCTGTCAAAAAAAAAAGTACCCAGAGAGAGCTATTTTGGCTGGGCATGGTAGCTCACGCCTGTAATCCTAACACTTTGGGAGGCTGAGGCAGGAGGATCAGGAGTTCAAGGCTGCAGTGAGCTATCATATCACCCCTGCATGTCAGCCTGGGTGACAGAGTTAGACCCCGTCTTTAAAAAAAAAAAAAAAAGGACCCAGAGAGAGCTATTTTGACTGGGCATGGTAGTTCACGCCTGTAATCTCAGCACTTTGGGAGGCTGAGGCAGGAGGGTCCCTTGAGGCCAGGAGTTTGAGACCAGCCTGGGCAACATAGCAAGACTTTGTATCTACAATAAGATAAAAAAATTTAGCCGGGCATGGTGGCACATGCCTGTAGTCCCGCTACTCAGGAGGCTGAGGCAGAAGGATCTCCTGAGCCCTGGAGATCGAGGATGCGGTGAGCCAGGCCATGCCACTGCACTCCAGCCTGGGTGACACAGTGAGAGTTCGACTAAACAACAACCTTAAAAAAAATCCTATTCTTCTCACACCTGAAAAAAATATACAAATGCAGAAATACTGTGCACGTTTGTCTTTTCAGTACTGTCACTGGCGTTGCATCCATTGTCTTTGCTAAGTCACGGTGATGCAAAACAGCAGTAGGTGAGCCGCCCAAGGACCCATCAAACTGGCTGAGTGAAAGGAGATGACAGAGACTTCCCCGCAGAAAGCCCTCGAAGGGGATGTAGCCACAAGGGGGAGCAGCACCCTACACACGCCCAGTCCCGGGGAAGGAGCCAGAGGCAGCCAGGAAGTCACCTGCAGGCTCAGCCCAAGCAGCCCCACCCACCAAGGAGACACCCACCCAGAAGAGCGGAGGAGGCCCTGCTGGGAGGCTTCCCTCTCCGAGGAATAGTCTTGGCATATGTGACACATGAAGTGAAAGACTAAGCTGAAACAGTGTTATTGAGAAGCTGCTGAAGGGCCTGCTATAGCTGGGAGAGAATTAGAGGACAAAAACCAACACCTGCCTCAGACCCGTGTCTATCCCCATCCCTTCCTCCTCTGTCCCTCTGATGAAATTATAAACTGTAATCTCTTATCTGCATGTATTTCTTAAGCTTCCCCTGCATGCCAGAGACTGTATTATGTAGCTATATCTGCAGCCTCAACCTCCTGGGATGGAGCGATCCTCCTGCCTCAGCCTCCCAAATAGTTAGGACTATAGGTGCGTACCACCACCTTTGGCTATTTTTTTTTTTTTTTTTTGTAGAGTTTCACTATGTTGCCCAGCCTGTGCTCAAACCATCCTCCTGCCTTGGCCTCTCAAAGTGCTGGGATTACAGGTCTGAGTCACCATGCACGGCCAACCATATTATAAACAAAATAAAACCATGAACTAGGCCTGGCACAGTGACTTACGTCTATAATCTCAGCACTTTGAGAGGTCGAGGTGAGAGGATTGCTTGAGCCCACGGGGCATGGTGGCACATTCCTGTAGTTCCAGCTACTTGGAAGGTGGAGGCGGTAGGATCACCTGAGCCCAGCAGGTCGACACTGGAGTGCACTCCAGCCTGGGTGACAGAGTAAGACTTCAACTCAAAAAAAAAAACCAAAACAGTGAACTGGGCATGGTCACCTACTTTCTAGGAGGTTACAGCTTAAGGGAAGTTCCTCTTTTTTTTTTAATCTCAAATTTGCAGTTTTTGAGATGAATAACGCCTAAATTTGATGGAGATTTCACTCCTCTGAGTCCCTTACTCCACATTGTCTCTGAAAAGGGTGCCGGCTCGGGGTTCCACACTGAAGCCTGAGGGCAGCCCTCAGCTAGGAGCTAGTAAGCCTTGGAGAAGTTGTAAAAAGCTCTACTGAGAGCGTAGAACCTAGCTTAATCACTTTCCTGTTTTAACCACTTCTCCCCTGCCACCACTTCTGAACTTTGTGAAATAATGATATTGAGTCTATTGAGTTTTGTCTCATCTAAAACTAACAGAAATGTAAGAAGCGAGCCACTAAAATTTCCTGTACGTACCTACTCCTTGATGAGAAGAGCATTCATTTGTGTCTCACTGAATGTTTGCTATTACATAGAAATTCCTGGATCGAAAGAAATACAGAGTTGATCATAGTGGGTATAGGCAATTCAGATATAATTTAAGTGGAGACTTTTGAAAGCGTTTTTCATGTTAATAGTAGGAATCCACCAAAATCATCAAAACAATGATGCACAGAAAGGAATTCTCTAATGAATAGGAAAAACAGACCAGGTGCAGTGGCTCACATCTGTAATCCCCATGCTTTGGGAGGTCAAGGTGGAAGGATCGCTTGAGCTCAGAAGTTCAAGGCTACCCTGAGCAACATAAAAAATAAAATAAAAATAAATTAGTCAGGTATGGTGGTGCGTGCCTGTAGTCCCCACTACTCAGGAGGCTGAGGCAGGAGAATCACCTGAGCCCAAGAGTCAGAGGCTGCAGCGAGCTATGATCCTGCCACTGCATTCCAGCCTGGGTGACAGAGCAAGACCCTGTCTCTGAAAAGAAAAAAAATATATAAAGAACAGATGAATAATATATGTCTTGCTTCTAAAACAGTGAACCTGTAATTCTGTAGATCATTGTCATATTTGTGAGCAACTTGAGAGTGGGAGTCAAATGTCTCATCCAGCTGGATGTGGTGACTCACACCTGTAAACCCAGCACTTTGGGAGGCTGAGGTGAGAGAATTGCCTGAGCCCAGGGGTTCAAGACCAGCCTGGGCAATTGGTGAGACCTTGTCTCTACAATAAAAAATAAATAAATAAAAAATTAGCCAGGCATGGTGGTGCACGCCTATGGTTCCAGCTACTTGGAAGGCTGCACTCCATCCAGCCTAGGTGACAGAGAGACTCTGACTCAAAAAACAAAAAAAAAAATCAAATGTCTCATCCTTGCATCTCAGCACCTAGTGATGCACATAGCCAGTGATCAGCAATACTGAACTGAATAATTGAGAATCCAGATTGTCTTAAAATTCGTCCTCAGACTGGCATACACAAGGGGGCCCTGAGAAAATATGCAGTGTTTGCAAAGGAGACTTGTTTCACTCAGAGGTTAGAAAGCCCCACAGCTGAGTACCTTGGATCATGAAAGTTCCTTGTCCATATCTGGACTGGACACAGGCAAATGTCATAGAGTCTACACTGAATGTTCTATTCTTTCCATTTCAACAGTGCTTGTGTGTCCTGGGGCACAGCTAGAAGATTCCCAATATTTACTGTATATTTCTATGCTTTTAAGGAAAACTTTTTAAAAGGCAGGGCACGGTGACTCCTGCCTGTTATCTCAGCACTTTGGGAGGCTGAAGTGGGAGAGTCGCTTGAGGCTGGGAATTTGAGACCAGCCTAGGCAACACAGTCTCTTTAAAAGATGAAAAAAAAAAAAAAAAAAAAGCGGGGCATGGTGGGGCACACCTGTAGTTCCAGCTACTTAGGAGGCTGAGACAGATCACGCAAGCCCAGAAGTTTGAGGCTGCACTCCAGCCTGAGTGACAGAGTGAGACCTCAACTCAAGAAGAAAAAGAAAAAAGAACGAAAGAAAAGAAAAACACATGCAGCTTTCACAGGCTAGTTATTTTAAGCAGGCAGTTCCTTTCCTGAAGCACAAAAATTAAATAAGAAAACAAACAAGAGAGAGAACGTGCTGTTTTCTCCAGCGAGTCCTCAGAGATGGATTTGAAAGCATGGGTTTTGTTTCCTGATCCAGCTCTCACCCTATCTCTTCACTACACTTAGAGAAGTCCTGAAATAAATCAGTGGCATTTGCACAGTTTTTCAGGCTGACAGTTCTATTATTTTCCTGTTTTGTCTATTGCTGTGGCCAATGTAATTAGGTCATACCCATGTGAAAAGTCCGTTGTACAAGAAAAATGTTGGCTGTGTGTGAGTATTTTCAGGAAGATTTGTTTCTGCTAATGGTCACAGTATCACATGCACATGAAACTAATTTACTCACTTACCCTACGCAATTTAGAATGCTAATGTTGTTTCCAAAAAAATCCAAACCACCCTAATTCAAAGGGAAATAAGTGTTTGTTTACTTTCATATCATGGTCAGAGCAATCAAATTTTAAAATACTTTTTAGCAGATAAGCCACTGATTTTAAAATGTGTTTTTAACTAGGTGGCAACCCGAGAAGGTATCGTTTGGGCAAAAAGGGGAGAAAGTCCTATGTTATAACAGTGTTCCAGAAATGGTACAGAGATCAAATGCTAGCATACAAGCCTTGTAGTTTGTCCACTAATTTCATTTTATACAAAAGTTGTTTGCGACCGGGTGTGGTGGCTCAGACCTGTAATCCCAGCATTTTGGGAGGCCAAAGTGGAAGGATTGCTTGAGCTCAGCCCGGGCAACATAACAAGATTTCATCTCCCAAAAAAAAAAAAAAAAAATTGGTTGCAATTCTTAGGCCCTGGCTATTTTCTAATAGACTTTTTTTTTTTTTTTTTGAGTTGGAAATTTACTCTGTTGCCCAGGCTGAAGTGCTGTGGCTCACTCACGGCCACCCCAGCGTTGACCTGCTGAGCTCAGGTGATCCTTCTGCCTCAGCCTTCCAAGTAGCCGCAACTACAGGCGTGCACTACCACACCTGGCTAATCTTTGATTTATTGTAGAGATGAGATCTCACCAAGTTGCCCGAGCTGATCTCGAACCCATAGGTTCAGGCAATCCACTCGCCTCCACCCCACAAAGTACTGGGATTACAGGCTGAGCCACCAAGCCGGGCCTCAGACTTTTTATTACTCTACCAACAGATATATGTTTCAGGCCCACAAGTATTTTATTGCTTCTACACTCCCCGAAATGTTAGGAACTCTGGGAGAAAGCAAATTTCACAAGATAACGTCACTTATTCATGGCTTCTGAAAAATCTTGATGTTGACTCTTTGTCTTCTTTAATAAACTGAGTGTCTTGCTTTTCTTTTCTTGGATTAATTGAAGAATCTTAGGAACTTTATAAGTGGGATTCTTTTTTGCTTCCAAAACTCAAACGCCAGGATGAACAAATACAAAAGGCTCAATGGAACCCATTTTATCAGCTGAGAGTAAGGGTCAAAATTACCAAGCTTTATGAATGTGCAGTAGCCACCCTGTAGAAGAAGATCCCTTGTAGTGATGCTGGGAACACAAAACTAACTTGGAGTTGCTGTCTGTGACTGAAGCAGAGCCATTGTCAAGAGTTTACTAAGTTGCAAAAGAATTTAAAGGGCCAGCAGCTCTTTAAGAACGCACAAGATAGCCAGGTGTGGTGGCACGCACCTGTGGTTCCACTACTTGGAAGGCTGAGAGGGAAGGATCGTCGGAGCCCAGCATGTTGAGGCTGCAGTGGCCATGGGTGTGCCACTGCACTCCAGCCTGGGCGACAGAGGGAGACTGATTCAAAAAAAAAAAAGAATGCACAAGATGGGGTGGTGGGTGTGTGGTGCATGCCTGTGCCTGTAATCTCACACTCTGGGAGGCTGAGGTGGGAGGATCACTTGAGCCCAAGAGTTTGAGGCTACAGTGAGCAATGATTTGCTACTGTGCTCCAACCTGAGTGACAGAGCAAAACTCTGTCTCAAAAAAAAGAAAAGAAAAAGAAAGAAAGAAAGAAACGTGCACAGTGGTTCACGCTTGTAATCCCAGCACTTTGGGAGAGTGAGATGGGAGGACCTCTTGAACCCAGGCATACAAGACCAGTCTGGGCAACATAGCAAGACCTCGTCTTCTACAAAAAAAAAATCAAGGAATTGGCCAGGCATGGTGGCATACTCCTGTAGTCCCAGCTACTCAGGAGGCGGAGGTGGAAGGATCACCTGAGCCCAGGAGGTCGAGGCTGGGGTGAACTGTGATCACCAGCCTGGGAGACAGAGTGAGACCCTGACGCAGAAAAGAAAAAAGGATGCAAAAGATAGCTTTATTGTTCTTATGTAACCTTTATAATGAAGCAAGTCATGCTAAATATTAAGCAATTTGCAGAATTCCTGAGTCCCTGCGCAGTGCTTCTATTTCCAAGTGAGCTAAGTAGGTGGCAGATCTAAGTGAAATCAAGAGACCTGGTCAGTGCTGCCCTTTCAGAAATCTACAGCATGACCGGAGCACCATTAGTCACCCACTTCAGCTCAGTTTTTGGCTCAGCAAAAGACGCAAATAAGAGAGAGATGGGGCAACATGGTACTTTTGTGAAAGACAGGAGGTTTGCTTCCTATGACCAAATGCACACAGCTATGGGGATACACTTCTGCAGTTCTGCTCTCGAGTATGAGTGGGGCTAGACTGCAGAGTCCCTTAAGTTTTAACCAAGACAAAAAAAAAAAACCAATATTCTGGGGGGAGCCAGTTTTCATCAGCGACAGTGACTGGCTTTTCTGTGGCACTTGAAGTGTGCAGCCATCTCTCGCTGGACTCCTGACAAGGTCCGTGACCCACAGGGAAATGGAGGTGGAGCTTGCAGGAACCCACTGCTCAGCCCCGCTGGCTCTCAGCCGTGGCCACAGGACATGCTGACGTGTTGGTTTTGTTTGTTTTTTTTTTTGCAGGGACTTTACGTCTTTGTGGTTTATTTCATTTTGCACAACCAGATGTGCTGCCCCATGAAGGCCAGCTACACGGTGGAAATGAACGGGCACCCGGGGCCCAGCTCTGCCTTCTTCACACCGGGGAGCGGGATGCCTGCCGCAGGCGGAGAGATCAGCAAGTCCACCCAGAACCTCATCAGCGCCATGGAGGAGGTGGCTGCGCCAGCCTCGCTGCCCTCTCTGCCTTCCTCTGTCTTCTCTCACTCCCTGGCTCTCTCTGCCTTTTTCTACCTCTCTCTCTCTCTCTCTCTCTCTTTCTCTCTGATTGATGACAGACAGATGGAGATAGATAGATAGCTAGATAGATAGCTAGCTAGCTAGCTAGCTAGATAGATAGGCAGACTGACAGAGATAGATAGATGATAAATGATGATAATAGACAGATGATATGGATAGATAGATACATGACAGATTAGATGATAGGTAGATAGAGATTGATAGATAATGATGATGATAGATCGATGATAGATTATATGGATAGATAGGTACATGACATAGATGACAGATGACAATGGTAGGTAGGTAGGTAGGCAGGTAGATAATAGCAGGGTGTGGTGGCTCACACCTGTAATCCCAGCATTGTGGGGCGGCCAAGGTGAGAGGATTGCTTGAGCTCAGGAGTTCAAGACTAGCCTGAGCAACACGACAAGACCTTGTCTCTAGAATAAAGCAAAACTATTAGCTGGTCATGGTGGTGCTCACTGGTAGTCGCAGCTGCTTTGAAGGCTGAGGTGGAAAAATGATCACCTGAGCCCAGCAGGTCAAGGCTGCAGGAGCCATGATCCTGCCACGGCACTCCAGCCTGGGTAGCAGAGCTGGACTCCGACTCAAACAAACAAAAAAAAAGGCAGTTGATAGATAGATGGATAGATACATAATAGGTTGATAGGTAGATAGATGATACATGATTAGATAGATATAGATCAGAAAGGTAGATATTCTGATCTACCTGTCCAGAGATTTTTTTGTCCTTTGTGGCAATGTAGAAAATAAATTTTCCTGGCCGGATGTGGTGGCTCAAGCCTGTAATCCCAGCACTTTGGGAGGCTGAGGCAAGAGGATTGCCTGAGCTCAGGAGTTCGAGACCAGCCTGGGCAACTTGGTCAGACCTCATCTCTACAACAAATAAATAAATAAAATTAGCCAGGCATAGTGGTGCACACCTGTACTTCCAGCTACTTGGAAGGCTGACACAGAAGAATCATCTGAGTCCAGTAGATTGAGGCTGCGGCGGCCATGAGCATGCCACTGCACTCCAGCTTGGTCAACAGACTGAAATTCCACCTCAAAAAAAAAAAAAAGAAAAGAATAGAATTTTATTTATGTCAGGTTAAAATTAAGATAAATTGACCAGGCATGGTAGCTCCCACCTATAATCCCAATACTTTGGGAGGCCAAAATAGGAGGATTCCTTGAGTCCAGGAGTTTGAGACCAGCCTGGGAAACATAGCAAGACCTTGTCTCTGTTTTAAAAATCAAAAACTTAGCTGGATGTGGTGGCACAGGCCTTTAGTCCCAGTTAGTTGGGAGGGTGAGATGTGAGGACCACTTGAGCCCAAGAATTTGAAGCTATAGTGAGCTGTGACTGTGCAACTGCTCTCCAGCCTGGGCAACAGAATGAGACCCCTGACTCAAAAAAAAAAAAAACACACAAAAAAATAAAGTTGTTCCAGCTACTTGGAAGGCTGAGGTGGAAGGATCGCCTAAGCCCAGCAGGTCGAGGCTGCGGTGGCCAGGAGCGGCCACTGCACTCCAGTCTGGGC